>NC_083615.1:19814762-19952262 GCF_963584025.1 Labrus mixtus
CTGTCCTGTAGTCTGTCCTGTAGTCTGGTCTCTAGTCTGTCCTGTAGTCTGTCCTGTAGTCTGTCCTGTAGTCTGGTTTCTAGTCTGTCCTGTAGTCTGGTCTCTAGTCTGTCCTGTAGACTGTCCTGTAGTCTGTCCTGTAGTCTGGTCTCTAGTCTGTCCTGTAGTCTGTCCTGTAGTCTGGTCTCAAGTCTGTCCTGTAGACTGTCCTGTAGTCTGTCCTGTAGTCTGGTCTCTAGTCTGTCCTGTAGTCTGTCCTGTAGACTGTCCTGTAGTCTGTCCTGTAGTCTGGTCTCTAGTCTGTCCTGTAGACTGTCCTGTAGTCTGGTCTCTAGTCTGTCCTGTAGTCTGGTCTCTAGTCTGTCCTGTAGACTGTCCTGTAGTCTGGTCTCTAGTCTGTCCTGTAGTCTGGTCTCTAGTCTGTCCTGTAGACTGTCCTGTAGTCTGTCCTGTAGTCTGTCCTGTAGTCTGGTCTCTAGTCTGTCCTGTAGTCTGTCCTGTAGTCTGTCCTGTAGTCTGTCCTGTAGACTGTCCTGTAGTCTGTCCTGTAGTCTGGTCTCTAGTCTGTCCTGTAGACTGTCTTGTAGACTGTCCTGTAGTCTGTCCTGTAGTCTGTTCTGTAGTCTGTCCTGTAGTCTGTCCTGTAGTCTGTCCTGTAGTCTGTCCTGTAGTCTGTCCTGTAGTCTGTTCTGTAGACTGTCATGTAGTCTGTTCTGTAGACTGTATCTGTGTGTGTGTGTGTGTGTGTGTGTAATTGTGATTGAACAGCACTGCAGCAGTGGTGCTCGGCTGTAAAGGAGGATTTACAATAACAGGTTTAACTTCCCGCTCTCAGGTCACATGCTCCGTTTGTATTTCTCTAGCCGTGATAAGAGGTCGTTCAGGTCTTAAACCCGGTCATCCTCGTCGTGTTATCATCCAGAACCCAAGCTGAGTCTCTGGAGAGGGGAACGGATTCAGGCTGCTCCATTCAAAAGTTCAACTTTCCGATGTAACTTGAACTAAAAACATCTGGTTGTTAAAATTTATCTGACGTCTTTGGACTATCAATCATTTCCTCTCTGCCGCCTCTTTCTGATCAAGAACTGTGGTTTGGTTTTATCCACAGAGGTCTCCACCTATCAGACTCCAGCATGTGCCCGTGATGGCGAGCTGGACTCAGCCCAGGTCACCTTCCTGTCTGTGCTGCATCAGTCCCGTACCTGCATGTGGGTTCACCCAGCTTTGATTGGTGCAGGTGTGCACAGTCACTCTAAAGACGGTAACTTCATATTAGTTCAGTCGGTTCATGACGACTTTGAGAACTCTAAATCACACAAAGACAGCGGTTTCTCTGTGAATAGCAGCAGCGCCCCTTCAGGCAGAGATGAGAACTACGTGAATTAATAAGAATCAGTGATTGGACCTGTGTGTATTTGTGACGGTGAGGTGTATTCTGGGTAATAAATAACCAGGAGACAGACGCCGCTAACCTTCAACGTCAGGAAGCCGCTGAGAGGCCATCTGGAGCCCCGTCCCCCGTGTGTGTGTGCTTCCTGTTTAACATTCAGAGGTGCTGCAGAGTTATTCACAGCATCTTTCTCCTCCTGTGGAGTGTCACTGTGCATGTGTGTGTGTGTGTGTGTGTGTGTGTGTGTGTGTGTGTGTGTGTGTGTGTGTGTGTGTGTGTGTGTGTGTGTGTGTGTGTGTGTGTGTGTGTGTGTGTGTGTGTGTGTGTGTGTGTGTACAGTACATCCACAAATTCACACACCTCACAGGAAGGACCCTTTCATAATAAGGCTGATAGAACACCATCCTTTAAATTCTGTCATCTTAAAGCAACACTCTGTAACTCCTCCGTTCTGTAAAAGTTGGGACAGTTCCTTCCAAGATTAAGAAAGGTGAAAAATACATGGCATGAAGAGCGATGTAACTAAGGGCTTGTGTTTGTTATTTGAGATGCATGCTAACTCTTAGCTGCTATTTGTACTTAACATCTTTTCCCTCCTCCCCCCATCACACCCCAACAGATTCAACTCCAGACTCTGCAGCCCAGTCTCCCCAGACCCAGACCCAGACCCAGACCCCCACAGATGACGCTGCCCTGGAAACTGAAGAAGGAGGAGAGCTGGTCACAGAAAAGGTGAGCCTCATCACACACAGTACCCAACATTACTACATACAGTGTGTAACTAGTGTGTAACAGTGCTGCAGGCAGATGGTGACACCTGCTGGTCTGAAGGAGTATTACAGCACACTCAGTGTAAACAGACTCTTCTCTCAGGGTTGTTTCTCTCACCTGCACAAAACTCCTCAAATCACCCAGAACTGTGCAAACACACCACTCAAAAACTCAAAAGCAGCATGACTGCTTGCAGACTGAACGTTTCCTCACAGACTCATGAACAGTGGAGATGTTCTGCAGCACCCAGATGTCCTGAACAAACACGCTGTTTTTATGAAGTATCATATTGGTCATCATATCATAATGATGGTTTGAAGATGTGATCCAGCTGCAGGTTTCATCATTTCAAAGAGGTGTGATGTTTGATTTGTGTCCCTCTCTCTGTAGGAGGACGAGGCAGACGATCCAACAGCCTCACACATCTCCTCTCTGATCGCGTCTCTTATGACGAGCAACACCACTCCTCCCATCACAGAACGTCTGAAAAACACCTCTGCAGGTAACAGCACTCCTACTGGATGGGAGGAGGGACTGCAGCAGCTGGTGCTGAAGCAGGAGTTACGGCACCAGGTGCTGGCCAACATCTGCTCCAAATACCAGCTGGGCTCCTGGGACCAGGTCGTCTCCAAAACACACATGTCTATGATCCATGTGGAGGACCAGTCCAGGCTGCTGTACTGTGAGGTTCCCAAAGTCGGCTGCTCCAACTGGAAGCGGGTGCTGATGGTTCTGGCAGGCCGAGCCACCTCTGTACTCGACATCCCTCATGTGATGGCACACTTCAAAAACAAACTGCGGAAACTGGAGGAATATGGCCCAAAGGGCATCAACCAGAGGCTGAACGCCTACACCAAGGTGCTGTTTGTTAGGGATCCTTTTGAGCGACTGGTGTCAGCATATCGAGACAAGTTTGAGAATAAAAACGATTACTACCATTCTCTGTTTGGACGGCCCATCATCTCCAGGTACCGCGCCAACCCCTCACTAGAAGCCCTGCGCACAGGTGATGGTGTCACCTTCAGGGAGTTTGTGCACTACCTGCTGGACCCGCAACGTCCAGTGGGGAATGACATCCACTGGGCAAAGATGAGCACTCTGTGTCCACCTTGTGTGATCCGCTATGACTTCATCGGCAAGTTTGAGAACATGAACAGTGAAGCCAACTTCCTGCTGCGGAGCATCGGAGCACCACAGAACCTCAGCTACCCCGACTATAAGGACAGAAACCCTGAGGACGAGAGGACGCACTCCTCCGTCATGAAGAAATATTTCTCCCAGCTGAACGCCACTGAGAGGCAGGGAGTCTACGACTATTACCGCATCGACTATGAGATGTTTGACTTCCCCAAACCCCTCCAAGACCTGCACTGAGGGGGCAGGGCTCTTAAAGTAAGTAAAAACAATGCTCTGAAGCCACGTTGAACCTGGACCTCTTAAACAGCTGGACTCCTGGGAGCTCTCTATTTACCCATAATGCAGCTGGTGTGACAGGAACATGGCATCCTGTTTGGTTTTATTCTGAACATACCTGACGCCCCCTGTGGACGTAAAGATGTACTACAGTGTGTATTTTCTTTGTCTTTTAAAGCCATGAGGAGTGGAGCTGTTGGGTCTCTGACTCAAGGGATTTGTCAAATGTTTCACATTTTCTAGTTTGAGAGAAAAGAAACTCCTTCAACTTTGTTCCCTTTAATGACTTCTGTTACAGTTTACACGTCCACATTAAGATGCCAGATGAGCAGGAAGTCAGAGACAAAGTTTCAACGGCTTCAACATCATTTAATAGAAGTCTTTTTCCTCCAGACTCTGAACCCGAGCTGAAGGTTCACTTTGAGACACTCTGCAGTTTGAGTATGAAACAGAAGAAGACGTGTTTCTCCTTCCTGTTTCGTAATTTTCTCTCCACAAAAACTGTGTGTTTACAACCGTCTGTTACGAAGAGGAAGAATTAAAGTTAGTCTTTTTATTGATCAGTCCTGATGACCTTTGGACGACCTTGACGCCTTAACACTGCCATCTCACCTGCAGCTTGACACCTGGGTTTGTGATTAACATACTTTACATAATGCTCGTCTGTTTATATCCTCAGAGATGAGTTTGATGTTTTCGAACTGCAGAGAAACAAGAATCACAGAAAAGATTGTTGGTTTGGGTTGTGGAGGTTGAACACTTGACACGTTTAAAGATCTGATGTTTGTTTCTTACATTGTAAGTTCTGATTGATATCCCAGGTCAGGTTGCGGTGGCAGCAGGTTCCCTTGCAACCTTTTCTAGCTCTTTCTGGGGGATCTGAGGCATCCCCAGACCAGAAGGCTCAAGGTCTACACCACCCACCTCCCAGTTGGACATGTCCAGAAGTCCTCCAAAGGGAGGCGACCAGGAGGATCCTCTGTAGCGAGTCTGATGGAACATGATTGATGCACTCTTCATTCCACGCTGTGATTTTTAATGTAACTTAAGATGTTTTCATGCTCTGCCTCTACCTGTGATGTGATTGTGATTTGAAGATTTCTGAGCTTGTAATGAAAGATAAATGTCTGTGCTAATGGACAATAATGTCTTATCTTAAGCTGCCCGTGGTTTTCTTCTATCTAATGGCGTGCGTCCTACCCATGTACGTATTGCAGATTGGATACAGCATTGGAGGCGGAGCCTTGTTCCTTCCCATAAAGCTGCTCAGTGGCGCATGAAGCAAAGAATAATGTAATCTTCTGGTTTATAGACATCTCTTTCCCAATGTAAGCTTGTGGGAAGGATTTTTGGGCCCAATTTAACACGAGGAACTGCAATACCAGGTTCAGCCACCATGTCAAATTGGCTTCAACGGTCGGCGCAATTCCTGGGGGGCTTGGCCCGACCACACTGGGTCTGTTTCCAAAGCATAAGTGCAGCCATGAGCAACTGGACTCCTGGGTTCACAGGATCACAGGAGAACTACAAGATCAGAGGAGAACTACAAGATCACAGGAGAACTACAAGATCACAGGAGAACTAACTACAAGATCACAGGAGAACTACAAGATCACAGGAGAACTACAAGATCACAGGAGAACTACAAGAACACAGGAGAACTACAAGATCACAGGAGAACTACAAGATCACAGGAGAACTACAAGATCACAGGAGAACTACAAGATCACAGGAGAACTACAAGATCAGAGGAGAACTACAAGATCACAGGAGAACTACAAGATCACAGGAGAACTACAAGATCAGAGGAGAACTACAAGATCACGAGAACTACAAGATCAGAGGAGAACTACAAGATCACAAGAGAACTACAAGGTCAGAGGAGAACTACAAGATCACGGGAGAACTACAAGATCACGTTGAAACAAAGAGAAAGAAGCGCAATCAACAGGTTGTCTCTGTGAGATAGTTTTGTTGTTCATATCTGTGATGTTGACAAAGTAATGGTTTCTAGATTACACTATAGTTAGGTAGCGTTAGCATTTCCAATATGGCGACCTCCATCATTGGGCTTTATAACTCCTCTTCAGAAAACAATGATGACATCACTGAGACTATGTCCATGTTATATACAGTCATTTTTTTTAAACGGCTCCCTTTTGATTTTGGAAAAAGATGCGTGTTATCCATAGTTAGGCGCATAGCTGACATGCTGTTTTTACAGCAGAGATTAACATGTTTACAGCCTGGTTCAAAAAAACAAATAGGTCTGATTAGCTCATGTCTTGATCGACACACACTGTACGGGGGGTGAATGTTTTGATGACTCATCCGTTTTGATTTGATGAAGGATAAGAGTTATTCACAATAAGGCGTGTAGCTGACCTGATTGACAGGTGGGCGCGGTGTAACGGTTTGTCAGGAGGGTTAAAACCCGCCTCAGCTCCAGCTCTCAGCCTGTCGTTAGGTTGACTGAAAGTTAGACTGAGACAGCATTTCCAGCATGGAGACCGCCATCAATGGGACTCCAGCGCCCCCTGCAGGAACAGACGGGTGACGTCACTCAGGCTTCAAACATTCATATTTACAGTGTATGATTGAGCCTGACGTTGGGGAGTCATGATATATTTACTATGACCTTGGTTCCTTGTTTTTATTCTTACCTGGCGGCCATGTTTGCACACAATTAGTAAGTTGTTGTATTTTTTGATTTACCTTGAGATGAGGACACGGACTGATAAAGTTAAATCTGATCTGGATTTCAGGAGGTTTAGGAACAAAGACCTCTTTGTGTCTGAGTCGTCTCAGTGTGTCTGTCACCTCTCCATGGATTCTCAGGGAGTCTCGCTCTACATGCCCGAAGGGGTAAATCTACTGCCCCCCCAACCCCCCAACCCCTCCATGTCTTTGTCTTACAGAGACGGCCTAAGAGGAAACATCACTGCTGCTGCTCAGCCTCAATTCTCCTCTGTATCACACACACACACACACACACACACACACACAAACAGCTGTTTGCATGATGTAAACATCTGTGTGTCTCCGTGCCTTTTAATAAGGCAGTTTTTTCTTACCACTGTAACTTTTGCTGCTTTGCCAAAGTGCTCATGATGGATAGGCCGGATCTTTGTAATATAGCAATAAGTAAGGTCTTTTACCTGCTTTTTGTAAAGTGACTCGAGATAACACTTGTTATGAGTTGACGCTATACAAATACAAATTGATTGATTGATTGAGAGGGGACCTCACAGCAGTCATGAGACCTCACAGCCGTCAGGGGACCTCAGCAGTCATGAGACCTCACAGCATTCAGGGGACCTCACAGCATTCAGCGGACCTCACAGCATTCAGGGGACCTCACAGCATTCAGGGGACCTCACAGCATTGATGATCATCCTCATCCTCCTCATCGTCACAGGGTCGCTTTTGAACCAGATTTTTAAACCCCATGATGATTCTCGTACAAATCAAACATCTGTTTCACAGCAACATTAACAGAATTCCTACGTATCAAATATTTTGTAATTTCTTGTTTCTAATTTGCAGACAAACTCCTGCACGCCGTCTAAACACCCGGATGTGTTGAAATCATAGATTCCACAGAGAGCGGCGAGCACCTCGGGCACGTTTAGGAGATATTTAAATCTTTAAATTCTGAACATGATTCCTCGTTTTCATCTAATTAAAGTAACTGCAGGCTTTCTTTAATTAGAGAGAATCCACACACTCTGCTGGTTACATCTGCTGGGGGGGCTGCCTGCGGCCCGTGTGTGTCAGTGTGAGTGCGTGTGCGGGTTCAGCGCCTCTTTAAAGCGAGTCTTCGTGTCATTGACCTCAATTACACACATCAGTTTCCCATCAGCCCCTGCTCTATCACAGGCCTTCACAGGGAAACCCCGAGTACAGTACACCAAGGAGGGGGGGTGAACACTGACTTAAACTTCAGTATAAACAGAGTTTTATTTTGACTCTCAGCTCTTTCTTTGTGTCATTTTCAGAATAAAAACCTGACGAGAGAATATTCAAGTTTAAGGCTTTATTTACATCTACATCAGTTTGGTTTATGTACGGTGGCCCAGACAAACCAAACACTAGTTCAGCCTTTGAGGGCCAGCATGAGGTCTCCTGCATGTTAGGAGGTGAAGAAGCTCAGCTGGGTGCAGTCTGTACACTCACCACTAGGTGGCACTACATCCTTAATACTGCTCCTTTAAAGTGAATCATTAAAGTCTGAATAATTATCCTTTTCTATCTCAATTCACAAAGCTTTCAGTCTGAAGAGATCAAAGACAACATGACGAGGACTTCAGCTTAACTAAGATCAGAATATTTATTATATCTTATATAAAACCAGAAAGTCATGCATTTATAAAACAGGTGACTGTTTCTTTAAGGAGGTGGAGGTGAGGAGCAGAACCCTCCCTGACCTCCTGACTAACTTTTATTTATTTAGTATCATTCATCAGTTAGATCAGATCGATGCTGAGAGCAGCTGACACACAGATGATGAAGGATTGATTTAGAGGAGACTGTGTGTGTGTGTGTGTGTGTGTGTGTGTGTGTGTGTGTGTGTGTGTGTGTGTGTGTGTGTGTGTGTGTGTGTGTGTGTGTGTGTGTGTGTGTGTGTGTGTGTGTGTGTGTGTGTGTTTGAGGATGAAGGTGACAGTCAGCAGCACTCTCTGTGTAAAGGCGCGGGACTCAAAATGGTTCCTGCAGGAGGACCGGACTTCTCCTGAATGTCTCTCCTTTCGTCTCTCTGAGCAGCAGCAGACAGAACAGAAGGACACATTATGCAGACAGATGAGCAGAATAAACCGGATCTGTGCGCGCAGCCTCGCGGCGCACATCTCCATCTAGCAGCGCGCGATAATTGAAATGGCGCATTGTGCCTGCGGCTGCAGGAGCGGCAGAATGCATGACGATAGACGTCATTTGGCTCCAGAGCCGGAGGGATGTTTGATGTTAAAATACAGGAGCAGACCGGGAGGAGGAGGGGGGGAGCGCAGTGCGGACAGGAGGACACACTGAAGACTCTGCTGAGGACACAGAATAATGCTCACGCCGCTGATGGATGTTTGATTCTCCGGATAAATCATCGCTCAGCTCCCTGGCGGAGGAGCTCTGCAGGCGGGGCAACGAGTAACGAGTCCGGGCGGGAGAAGAGAAGAGAACAAACCGGCCGCGTTATTGCATCCTAATCCTGCCCCCCGGGGGTCTGAAGGGCCCCGGGCCAGACTTCCCTTTCAGCCCTCCTCTTTATTCTTTCAGAGGAGACACGGACGGGCCTGATTCGCTATTACTACACACACACTCACACACTTACTCGTCGGAGGAGACCCAGGCAGCCTGACGCGGACGTGTGCTGAAGAAGAGCCGGTATCATCGCACTAAATCCTCGGGACGCAGCAGACAGACGCCGGTCTCCATGTCCTCTGTGTCGGTCTCCTCTCAGGTAAGCACGCGCTGCAGGAAAAACGCGAACAGTCTCGTGGGAGATTGGGAGAAAAAGATTCAAGATTCAAAAATACAAACGGATAAACTAAAATTCTGATCACACTCCCAAGTTACGATCAGCACCGTCAGTACGCGCTTCCTCCAGTGCTGCCGAATCCCATTTAAAATATGACTGTTTTATCTTTTCGTGGTTATCGTTGCTCATTTAATTGCTGATTAATATAATACTTCCATGTTAGGTTACAGTGTGACTAAGTGATGAATTCGGCATACATTATGGTTTAAAATCAGACTAGTTCAACAAATCGAGCTCTTTGACTGTCAGCGGACATGACGGCAGGAAAACAGACGAGCCGTGTCAGACGGCGGAAACTCAAGTGACTCCGTGATAAAAAACAAGATAAAGTTATAGAAACTTAGTTGAAGTTCATAGTCAATTGATACCCCGAATTTACTAAAAGGCTTTGAACTTCAGAGCAAATCGCTTAAATGAGGATCAGGAGACACTGACCCTCGACGATAAGCGAGATCACGTTAAATGATGCAATTTCTTAACGGAGTCTGGCGCGAGGTGGCGTTTCCACATAGGAGAGGTCTCTAGGAACATATGATAGAATATAAAGTCATCAGAAACATGGAGCCTGCTCACATCACCTGGTGTATAGGTCTCACTCAGGGTGAATGTTTGACTTATCTGTTGTTTAGTGTTTAAAGACCTGTCAATCAAAGTGAGTGACAGCAGCTCCTGTTTTTACCTGTGGCTCACATTTAAACACGTCCTGCAGATTAAAAGTCTCAACCCTGACAATATCTGTGCCTGTGGAGCCTGTAATCAGAAGACAGCAGCTCTCTGTTATTTCTGTGATTCTTTGCACACACTCTGGTGAGGTGTGTTCAGCAGCAGAAGCAGCAGACAGGGGCGGAGGAGAGCCCAGCGTGTTTGTCAGTTTGGCCCCCGGGGCGTGTGCATGCCTGCGGGGCAGAGACGGAGCAGAGCCCGCCTCCTGTTCACCTTTCATGCTTCAAAGCTCCTCTTTACATCCAGAGTCTGTGAGAGGGAGGGGAAGGGGTCAATTAATCCAGAGTGAGGCTGCCCCCCTCAGGTCATCAGCAGCCTCCGTTTCAGCCCCCCTCAACCCACGCCCCCACCCCCACCCCCACCCCCACCCCCACATCATTATAACAGCCACGAAACCTGGACGGTAAAGAGGGACATTTTAACATAGGGCTCTATTGGGACTGACTCACTCCAGGAGACGGCCTCTAGTGGACACTGGAGGAACTGCAGTTTTTTGGCTTTAGCTTTCACTCCGGCAGGTATACTCTTGGTTCTGGTCCGTGTTCAGCTCAGGTGTGTTCTCACCTTGTTGTTGTCCTTTCCTGTGACAGGAGGGGCGGAGCATGTCCAGGATGTCTCTGAGCCGTTCACCTGTGTCCCCCATGACCGCTCAGGGAATCCCATCCCCTGCTCAGCTCACCAAATCCAACGCCCCAGTCCACATCGACGTGGGGGGGCACATGTACACCAGCAGCCTGGCGACGCTCACCAAATTCCCCGAGTCCAGGTAAGATCTGTACCATCTTCACCTGTACTGTAGGAGAAGTAAAGGGATGTATCTTTGTGGTCATCCAAAGTGTTTAAACTTTATTTTGAAAGAACTGAAACTCTACAGCAGGTTCAACATTTTAGTGTCTCTCTAAACAAACTTCACTTTACGTTGGAAAAGTTTCTGTAAACGTGAAAACACTGACCACAGTGCTTAACTAATTATTTCCTTTTACGTTAATTTTTAAGGGGGGCGGAGCCAAATGTGTGTGTCTGTGTAGCATTAGCATTAGCTCCCCCGTATAGCTTCAAGGATATAAACACACTGAGCGCTTTAGCATCTTCAGTTCACCTCCATAGTTAGCTAGCTGGGCCTTCACTTTGACAGTTTAGAGAGGTGGCTTTCCAATGAGTGGGCGTGGCTTTGGCACATTCAGTGTACACGCCCTCAGCCTCCAAGAGAAGAGACAAGTGCTCAGTTTTCATGATTGGAATCTTCATTATACTTTACCAACTTTCACGAGTGGTTCAGTGTAGTTTTGTTGGGAGCTATTTCCACGTGTTGTCTTAGCAGGAAGACATGTGTGTGTGTGTGTGTGACTGACTCACATTAAACCGCTGTGTGTGTGTGTGTGTGTGTGTGTCCTCCTCCTCTCTGTAGGATCAGTCGTCTGTTTAACGGCACTGAGCCCATCGTGTTGGACAGTCTGAAGCAGCACTACTTCATCGACAGAGACGGAGACATCTTCCGCTACATCCTCAGCTTCCTGCGGACGTGCAAGCTGCTGCTGCCCGAAGACTTCAAGGTGACTCACAGGACAGAAACCCAAAAAGACACTAAAAGTTGTTGCTTTTGTCCCTGACAGGCTGCAGTTGTTATTCTAAGTGTGTGACATCATCACAGAAAGGATCCCTACAGAGAGAGAGCTTTTTGTTTTGAACCTCAAACAGCTGTGACATCACTCTCCACTAACAATACAGAGTCACAGAAACACAGATTTGACCTCTCAGGACTCAGCAGCTGCAGAGACACTGAAGTGTAACAACATATTAACTCATTAGCTTCTTTTGCTAATGTTAGCATTCAACCAACTGATAACCATGGATGTATTATAGATGTGAATTCAGCGTTGGAGTGTGTGTGAGAGAGAGAGTATGTGTGTGTGTGTGTGTGTGAGAGAGAGAGTATGTGTGTGAGAGAGAGAGAGTATGTGTGTGTGTGTGTGTGAGAGAGAGAGAGTATGTGTGTGAGAGAGAGAGAGAGTATGTGTGTGTGTGTGTGTGTGTGAGAGAGAGAGAGTATGTGTGTGAGAGAGAGAGAGAGTATGTGTGTGTGTGTGAGAGAGAGAGAGAGTATGTGTGTGTGTGTGTGTGTGAGAGAGAGAGTATGTGTGTGTGTGTGTGTGTGTGAGAGAGAGTATGTGTGTGTGAGAGAGAGAGAGAGAGAGTGTGTGTGTGTGTGTGAGAGAGAGAGAGTGTGTGTGTATGAGAGAGAGAGAGTATGTGTGTGTGTGTGAGAGAGAGAGAGTATGTGTGTGTTGCTCTGTGTGTGTGTGTGTGTGTGAGTGTGTGAGAGAGAGAGAGAGTATGTGTGTGTTGAAGCTGGAGCTTTTGATTTCTTCTTTGTTGCAGCAGCGACACTTTGAACTCTGCGGATTCTGACACTGTGATGAGCGCCGCCGCCGGCTGCACGATTCGATGCAGTGTCGCTTAAAGCTCAGAGAGTGTGTGTTTTATTAAATTAATGTGTGTGTGTGTGTGTGTGTGTGTGTGTGTGTGTGTGTGTGTGTGTGTGTGTGTGTGTGTGTGTGTGTGTGTGTGTGTGTGTGTGTGTGAAGGGGGGGCAGGAGGTATATTGCATCTCTCCTCCTCGCTGTAGTTAGTGAGTTCTGCCTCATTTATTCTGCTCAGGATGAATAATACGCCCGCAGACACGAACCAGCTTTATAAAACACATCTACCCACCCTCAGCCCCCACACACAGTGCAGGGGGAGGGGGGGCGAGGCTTTGATAGTGTGGAGCCCTGGGCCAGCAGCAGCTCAATGTCAGGATCAGTGTGGAGGAGAAAGCGGCGAGGAGAGGAGCGTCGTCCTCACAAACACATGGTACATCTTTGAGTGACGGTTCACACTTCTTTAACGGGCTCCTGGTGGAGGCGCTACAGCACTCGTCTACGTTTAAAACCTTTGAAATATCTACAAGTGCAACGACTGTGCATCCTAAATGTAGGACAAACCAACCACACAACTTTATAACTGACAGACCAGCAGCAACCTCCGGTGATGAAGAGTAAAATCCTGCAGTTCCTCGAGTGTCCACTAGAGGCTGGCTGCAGAAGCACAGGAAGTCACATACACACACATTCTAAAAAGCCTGTTTTTACAGCAGAGATTAACATGTTTACAGCCTGGTTCAAAAAACAAACAGGTCTGATTAGCTCATGTCTCGATCGACACACACTGTACGGGGTGTGAATGTTTTGATGACTCATCAGTTTTGATTTGATGAAGGATAAGAGTTATTCACAATAAGGCGTGTAGCTGACATGATCGACAGGTGGGCGCGGTGTAACGGTTTGTCAGGAGTCTTAAAACCCGCCTCAGCTTCAGCTCTCAGCCTGTCCTTAGGTTGACTGAAAGTTAGACTGAGATAGCATTTCCAGCATGGAGACCGCCATCGATGGGACTCCAGCACCCCCTGCAGGAACAGACGGGTGACGTCACTCAGGCTTCAGTAATAGTTACAGTCTGTGGTCAGAGCTCACAGTGCATCGACATGTTTCACTGTAGAAAGAAACAAACTCTTAAGTAGTTAAAAGGTTCTGTGATCATCTTTATTGACTCCGCCCCCTCTGCCTCCTTCAGGACTTCCCCCAGCTGTACGAGGAGGCTCGATACTACCAGCTGAGCCCCATGTTGCGAGAGCTGGAGCGTTGGCAGGCCGAGCGGGAGGCAGAGCGTGTGTCGCCCTGCGAGTGTCTGGTGGTCCGAGTGACGCCAGACCTGGGCGAAAGAATCGCTCTGAGCGGAGAGAAAGTCCTCATCGAGGAGATCTTCCCCGAGACCGGAGACGTCATGTGCAACTCTGTGAACGCCGGCTGGAACCAAGACCCCACCCACGTCATCCGCTTCCCCCTCAACGGGTACTGCAGGCTCAACTCTGTGCAGGTACACACACACCATGATCACACCCCAGGAACACACACACACACACACACACACACACACACACACACACACACACACACACACACACACACACACACACACACACACACACACACACACACACACACACACACACACACACACACACACACACACACACACACACACACACACACACACACACACACACACACACACACACACACACACACACACACACACACACACACACACACAACACTACTCACCTGGGCCGAATCGCTCCTAGTGACTGATTCTTAGAACATTCTGAGAATCAGGACATTTTCTAAGAGTTTCCCCTCAAAGTTAGAACTAGATCCTGTCAAGATGAAAGTTATTCTCAAAGTGTCTCAGCCCTTCAGAGAGCTCCTCAGGTGTCAAACTGTGAGGAGCAGTGAGTAGGACATTTAACAGGAAGAGTTTCTCAAGCTGAGGAGAAAACTAAAATGGGTAAAATGATTCATGCAGACATTTCAACCCGTCTCTGACTTTGTTCAGTCCAAAGTGAGACATGTTGAGTTCCTCTACATGAGGTCACCTCCACAGGTGCATCACATCACTGATTAGGCTAGGCAGGTTTATTTAGAACATTTCAACAACAAGGCAATTCAAAGCGCTTCACACAAGACATCAAAAGCATCATGACAGAGGAAAGAAAAGAAACATTAAAAGAGACAATTTAAAAATCACTTTCACAATCACAGATTCAGATCTGAAAGACTCTCTACCTGCTGAGGTAACGATCAGCAGGTGGAGAAGCTGCTCAGACTCTCTACCTTCATATTTACATAATTGCACAATGTATGACTAAATTCTATGATTGACTTTTTTCCCCAATTTTTTTGGATCAACCAATCACAGCTTGTGAAAAAATGTGTCATATCTAGCAACAGGGTCGACCCCGCCTCCTCACTAAGATCAAAGTTTCTGTCTCTTCTTCGCTCAGAGTGATCCTAAATCACTCCCGAGGCTAAAAATCATTTTTAAACTGAGTTAGGATCTCTCTGAGGGGATCCTCAGAATGTTTGTGAATACACACACACACACACACACACACTAGAACACACACACACACCTGGAACACACACACACCTGGAACACACACACACACACACACACACACACACACACACACACACACACTGGAACACACTCACCTGGAACACACACACATCTGGAACACACACACACACACTGGAACACACACACACACACACCTGGAACACACACACACACCTGGAACACACTCACCTGGAACACACACACTGGAACACACACACATCTGGAACACACACACACCTGGAACACACACACACACCTGGAACACACACACTGGAACACACTCACATCTGGAACACACACACACACACACACACACACACACACACACATCTGGAACACACACACACACACACACACACACCTGGAACACACACACACACCTGGAAAACACACGCACACACACACACACCTGGAACACACACACTGGAACACACACACACACCTTGAACACACACACTGGAATTCACACACACACATGGAATACACACACACACACTGGAACACACACACACCAGGAACTCACACACACACACACACACACACACCTAGAATACACACACACATCTGGAACACACACACACACACACACACACTGGAACACACACACACACACACACACACACACACAGAACACACACACATCTAGAACACACACCTGTGAGTGATGAAAGCTGATGTATGAATGTAGGTTTAAGCCACACCTCCCTCGGCTTCCCTCAACCCGCTGCCTGTCTGTCCGTCTTTGTCTGCAGGTCCTCGAGCGTCTCTTCCAGAAAGGTTTCAGCTTCAAGGCGTCCTGTGGCGGCGGCGTCGACTCGTCTCAGTTCAGCGAGTACGTCCTGTGTCGGGAACTCCAGCACAGTCAGGCCATCACCAGCACCCCAATCCGGATCAAACAGGAACCTCTGGATTGACCCTGTAAACACCAGTGAGTCACAACATCTGGATCCTGCAAACATCTGCAGCAGCTGGAAGGAACCTGAAAGGAAGCCTTTCAGAATGCCGCCAAGCGTCAGTTTGGATCAATTATTTCTCCCTTGGAACCTCACGATGACGACGGCGACCCAAACGGACAGAACACTGCGTGTAAATATTTGTGATAAGAATCTGGTTTGACACGAGAAGCCTGACAGCTGAACCACGAGGCGAGTCTCTCAGGTATCATGACGCTGTCGCTCTGAGCGCGCTCACATTAAAGACGGCGTTTAATGACATCACTTGAATTCACTGTTCGCAAATGTTTTTCACTCTATAGTCCAGGACAGATAACTCCTTTAGAGTGAGGATATATTGAGTGTGTGATTTTGGACAGAACCCAGGTGATAGCTTAGAGTCCGTTGCCATGGTGACAGAGCGTGATTACCCTCTGAGCTGTACTCGTGGTTCACACCCCTCAGCTGGATCTGTGTAACCTGATGAATGAAAAGTTCTTTTTTTATAACAGGGTGAATTATTTAATTCTTTTGATATGACTGCCATTTTAAAAATGTATATTTAAGGTCTTCGTCCGCTTGCTTTGAGTTTATTTGACTTTTGTACAGCTTGATGATAAAAACAGAAACCAAAGCTTCTTTCTCATTTTCTTTATTTCATTTTTTTTGCAAAGGTACAAACAACTGTAAAATTGCATTGCCTGAAATGCGTCAGGATTGAATACAGAATGTAGGAAATATAAATAGTCGCAAAAATTGTGTCCTTCCAACAGATGGCGCTGTGACTGAATATACAGGAGATCCAGCACAGCGTCGCTCAGCTAGAGACTATACAAACCAAATGCCCGATATGAGGGGAGAGACATTTAAAGCGTTAAAAACCTTCAATGTACACACCGCTTTGAATATCCGCTTCAAAACTCTCAAACTGTGAAGATAAACTGCATATTCAACTACTCGGACAGGTTCACCTTCAACGCTACGGGGTCGACGCTTCAGATCGAGACGAGCTGCATGATGAGCTAAGTGGCGGGACGAAGAGGAGGAATGTAGTCTGACCTGTGGTTTGTTAGCCTTCATGAACGCAGCCCGAGTGAGTTTGACAGTGTGAAGGAGAACCAGCTCCCTGTGACGAGCAACGGAAACTAAAAAAAAAACTGTAATTCACGAGTTAAAGGCGCAGTTCAACATTTAAATTATCCTCTTCTCTTGATGTTTCAGAATCATGATGCGATCATGTCTGTGAGAACCATGAACAGACAGACAGCACAGGGTTAGCTTCAGTTAGCATAAGCTACTTTAGCTTAGCATAATGCTTAAAATCCAAAAAAGGTTAACCTAAGACTAATGACTGATAATAGATGGAAACAAGCTAGCACTGTCCTTCAATTATCTGGTCATTATGCTAAACTAATCCATCTTTTTTTCACTATTTGTTAGTCTTTATGCTAAGCTAAACTAGCCTTTTCCAGCAGGTTTTAGTCATTTTGCTAGGCTCAAATAGCCTTTTCAGACAGTTTTTAGCCTTCATGCTAAGTGCTAAAATAGCAGTTTCCCTTTATTAGAGGTCATTATACCCAGCTAAGCTAGCAGATTCTTCCATTATCTTGTCATACTACGACAATAAACTAGGGAAAAAGCTACTTCAGTTTGGTGTAATGACAAGAAACTGCTAGCTTGGTTTAAAGACTGGAAACACCGAAAACACTTTTTAAATTAGCATAGTGACTATATTCTGGCTGGAAATTGTTTTGAGAATTGCATACTGGCTAACAAATACTTTAAATCAGCAAAATGACAAGAAACTGGAGAAAATTGCTTGTTTAGCTTAGCATAATGTTTAAAAAAGTTGAAAAAAGCCAAATCACAGATTACAGACAAGCTAGCAGTTTCCTAAAATGTCTTGTATTTCTTGCTTAACTAGCTAACTTAGATTAATGACTGTAAAGATGGAAACAGCTAGTTTAGCTTAGCATGAAGTCCTTCAACTGTCTGAAAAGGCTTTCTGAGCTCAGCATAATGACTAAAGAACAGCTAAGCTATGCTAAGCTTAATCAGCCTTTCATCCAGTTATTTGTCATAGTGCTTGACATAAGAAGCAAAATGACTGTGACACATAATGTGGAAAGGATAGTTAAGCTTAGCATGAAGACAAAAAATACTTAAAAGCTGTTTTAGCTTAGCATAATGAAAATAAACCAGACAAACTGCTAGCTAAGCTTAGCATGACAGAAGGAAACAGAGATACTTTATGTTAGCTTGATGACTCAGAACTTGGTGGAAAAAGCTTATTTAGCTTAGCACTAAGACTGATCACGGAGAGGATACGCCGATTTAGCTTTGCATAATGACAATGCTGGTGGAGAAGGCTAGTTTAGCTTAGCATAAAGACTAATTACTGATGGAAACAGTTTAGATCAGCATAATAATGATGACAGCTTAACTTGGGGAACTGCTACCTTAGCATAAATCATGGAAACAGTGAAAAAGCTAGTTTAGCTTAGCATGAAAAAACAGGATGAAAGTTAGCATGGCTGTGTTCAAAGGTTCATGGCGACGGTTTGGTACATGTGATCTTTTTGATGACACATTTTTAAAAACAATATAATTTGTTCGATCAATTTCAACAAAAGGTTATTAAAAGTTGGCCATTTTGTTTGTTCAGATCTTGATGTAGTCATCACGTCAACCCGAGATCACGCACTGACTGTCTCACGACTTGTTTTCTTGAGATCATATTGGAAAACACAGTAGAATTAAAGGTTTGTCCACTTGGGGTTTCCGTACATGAGAGGATAGAAAACGTCAAATATAGCAGGTTAAATCCTGCAGTGACGTAGCTCTGTTCAGAGCGCCGTTTCAAGCTGTGATTTTTACCGCCGATGTTTCTCCTTCAGTCTGAATGTCATGGCGGCGTAATGTGGGGAGGAAGTGACCCCCCCCTCTGTACCGTCTTCAGAGGCGTTACAGAGGAGAGACGGGATCAGCTGAGCCAGCGGGGGAGAACAGCGCTGTGTGTGTGCATGTCTGACTGAGTTTGTATGTGGAGCTCCCGCTGTGCCGTGCTTCCACAAAGCCGAAACAATGTGACCTCACAGACTGGGACGCAGATATTACGGCGTCGTGGAATCAGTAAGAAAGTAATAAGACGTGATGACGGCTGGGCTTAGTCACGGTGCTTTTGGAGAAACGTATTCTGAAAAGGGTTAATGGTGATGTTTTGGTACTGAAACGTTCTCAAGGTTTTTTTGAAAACAGATTCAGAAGCTTCTTAAAGCGACAGCAGCTGTGAGAACCAGGAAGTTACACAAAGACGAGGAGACATGTAAACATGGACACCGTTTCATCCAAAACACTGGCTCACGGCTCCACAGGAAACATTTTTACTCATAACCTACGAGAGAATCCAGATCTGAGTTCACTGAGGCCAGGCTAGCAGGTTCCACTCGTTTCCAGTCTTTGTGCTAAGCTAATCTGCTCTGTAGAAAAGAGGATTCATCTGTATGTTGAACCGTTCCTTTAACTGTTCCTATGTGTCAGTCAGCATCCTTATCCCACAAGCCTGCAACAACTGTTCACTCACTCACACACACACACTCTCTCTCTCTCTAAACACCTTCTGTGTCGTTCATCAGAACTTTGCGTGGGGTCACATCGTTCTGATGACGACATGATGCTCGATAAAAAAAAAACATCTTCATGATTTATGATAAGTTTAAAATCTGACGGTTTGACGTGAACGTTCCAAACTCTAAAAACACGTTTAGGATCCTGCGACTTTCAGCGAGTGCAGCCGGATCAGTCCATAAATATGTGAGCTGTGAAGACACCTGTTCAGGTACGACCTGAGCAGCTCATCTCTCAGTCTGACATCACTCTGAACGTTCTTCACCTCAGGATTCATTTTTAACATCATCATGACTTTCCATAATTAAAAACAATAAATGACCAAACTCCGAGTGTCCAGGACTTCCGTTTCTGTTGCCATGGTATCAACACGTTTCGATCCTGATTGGTACTGAAGTTTAAAAATCTGGTATTGTGACAACCCTAAGAACACTTGAGGAGGACAAACTGATCAGTAGACGATGCTGCAGGAGTCAGAATGAACGGCGACCATGAACCACCTCAGAGGACGTGAGCGAGCGGGGGAGGGTGGGGGGGCAGGGGGCTCCTCATTTCAGCAGAGCCTTGTAGAGCGTCAGAGAGCGAGCCGTGGTGCGGTCCTGCTCCAGACAGAAGATGAAGTCCCTGAGGTTAACTCGTGTGATCCGCTGACGGAGCTGCTGGCGTGAGGAGGCCGGCGAGGAGGAGGAGCCTGCACCCGAGCCTGACGCCACCTGAGGGAGGAGGGGAGGGGGAGAGGGAGAGGGTTAGAGTCAGACTGGAGCTACAGTTATATCTCATTAGTCTGTTTCATTGTAGAAGCATGACGGAGAATCTGTTCACTGGACTCTTCTACAGGAGGTGGCGATGTCCCCAGGTCAGGTCAATACTTTTTTTTGTTACAGTTATTTTGCCTAAATTGGATGGGACAGCTGAAGAGAGACAGGACATGTTGGGAGGAGAGAGAGGGAGGGATGACATGCAGCAAATGATTCAGACTACAGCCTCTGTACCGCTAGGCTATCAGTGGGCCATCAGGTCAGAGACCAACATGTTGACCTGTGATGTCAGAAACCAACATGTTGACCTGTGATGTCAGAAACCAACATGTTGACCTGTGATGTCAGAAACCAACATGTTGACCTGTGAGGTCAGAAACCAACATGTTGACCTGTGAGGTCAGAAACCAACATGTTGACCTGTGATGTCAGAAACCAACATGTTGACCTGTGAGGTCAGAAACCAACATGTTGACCTGTCAGGTCAGAAACCAACATGTTGACCTGTCAGGTCAGAAACCAACATGTTGACCTGGTTAGGCGGACTCAACCTGTCCCAAGTCTGCTTCTCTATCTGAAACGGGGTACACACTAAAAGATTCCCCCGTTCCGACCCAAGTCAGCAAAGGCCCGATTATCTGATGGCTTCAAAGATTATCTTTACAGATTCTCCTGACGAGTGTTAAGAGGGATTTTGACTGATCTGCTCAGACATGTTCAATATTTTCTGTTGTGAGGGGAGAACACCAAGGACGGAGCACGCACTCTTTGAATCATCAGGTGGAATGGAACAATAGCCAAGCAAGCTGACTGAAGCAGAAAGCACAACATACATAAGCATGGCTCTCCTGCTGAGGGGTGCATGTGTGAACAACCAGATCAGGAGGATTTCAGGGGCAGTCCTCCTGCAGTCCTCCTGAGGGGTGCAGATGTGAAAACGGCTTAGGACTTCCGTTTCTGTTGCCTTGGTAACAAACATGTATCGACATCATTTTGAATTGAACTGGAAGTTTAATAAAGTTCTGGTTTGGTGACAGCTTTCGAAAGGTTTATTTGTCTGAATAATTCCAACCAACGTTGAACCAGATCTCCCTTTAATCCCTCATTGAGTCCAGACCTGCAGGACGATCACCACACCTTCCTGTCTCAGGTGTGTCTGCAGCCTGAGGACAGGTAACACCCGGGCCCTGCAGCTCTCAGACTCTGCTCCAACAGGCCCTCTTTCCCCTCTGAACACTGGGACCAAACCAGTTCACCTGACTGGGAGTTAAATTGCTATGGAGACTGACTCACTGCAGGAGACAGACTCTAGTGGACACTGGAGGAACTGCAGCTGTAAAGTTGGACATTTTAACATGGGGCTCTATGGGGAGTGACTCACTGCAGGAGACAGACTCTAGTGGACACTGGAGGAACTTGTAGTTCTCCTGTGATCTTATGAGCCTGTGTGTACAGCTCATGCTCCAGAAACAGACCCAGTGGGGCAGGGTGCACGCCCTCAAGACGGAGCAAAAGCGTGGTGCTGGTGGAACACCCCATGTGAAAATTGCGGGTTAGATTGATCTAACAGACGGGGTTCAGCTTCTGATGGAGTTTGAGGCTGTGTGTGTGTGTGTAGATGACTGAGCTGCAGCGTGTGTGTGTGTAGATAACTGAGCTGCAGCATGTGTGTGTGAGCAGAGCCTGCAGGCAGAGCTGACAGCACAGGACACAATCAGAGCATTATGAACACACACACACACACACACACACACACACACACACACACACACACACACACACACACACACACACACAGTATATGTGTCACTATAACCTTATATGTTAAACAACCTAAACACTAAAAACAGTTCCTGTGTTTGTAGTTAAGGGGTTTCTCCCACCTGACTGATGACATCATCAGTCTCCTTGTGTCATTCACCTTTAATCCACTCTGAACGTTTTCCTCCTGCAAAAAGTGAGGAGCCTCTCAGTCTGACGGGCCCTCGGGTGGCTGCAGTACGCCCTTTAGCTCCCGTCTGCAGGCCTGATCTGGCTTCAGATAGTCCCACCCTCCCCAGTCCCACCCTCCCCCGCTCCCCCCCCACCACCGCCTCCCTCCCCCAGCACCCCGGGGCTGCAGCCTGTCATGAATACACGCTAGCAACGCCGCAGCTTTGTTCTCCTCCTGCGAGAGAGGAACAACAAATAACCTGAAACTCCTTTCAGCAGCTCGGGTCAGCAGGTTTCACATTCAGGATGTAAGGAACGTTCAGCACCTCATTGTTAGGGTCATCAACATGTTTTAGACGCTCGTACCTCATGTTTGATATCATCTGTTATTTTAATGATCAAAGCTGGAGAGAGCGAGGGTCGCTCCTCTCTAAACTAATGTAGAGTCAATCCCCCTCTAGTCACTCCCCTCCAGCTTTGCCTGCTCGTCCATTGGTTGCCAAACTATCTGTGGACTAGAGACAGTGTGCAGAAGTTTATCTGCAACTGATGACCCAACATCGGGTGTCTAGGACTTCGATTTCTGTTGCCATGGAATCAAAATCATCTGATTTTTACTCGAGCAGTATCAAAGTTATATTCTGAAACGATGACAGCCGGGTTCATGCAGCTGCATCACTGACATCAGGCCAGCACATAGCTCACATTTCCCAGAGTTCATTGCCCCCTGTCGGCGCTTCATCAACTCCCCCTTAAATGTTGGATTTCTCTGCAGGCCGCCCCCACCCCATCACTCCACTCTTTGTCTGGGTGTGCTGGGGGGCGAGCCTCAGGCGGGATGTGTGTGGCGAGAGAGAGAGAGCATGTGGGTGAGGGCGGGGCAAAGCACGAGGCAGGAAGCTCCCCCAGGCTGTGAAACCTCCCCCCTCCCTCCCCTCTAACACCCTGCCCCGGGCTCATTTCTGCAGAGCTGAATCTATGGCTGCACCCCCAGGGGCAGAGAGGGGGGGCAGATAGGAGGGGGGGGGGAGTCACACCCATAACAAAGCTGCAGGCGGACACTGACCCCCTTCACTCAACTGTGGTCACAGTCAGAGTGATGGAAAAGGTCACACACGCACTCACACACACACACAGTCTCTCTCGTGTCCACAGAGCGCTCCGCTCGCCTGTTTTCAGCACTATGTAACTTTGGCAGGAGGCCGAGGTCATCTGGTGAGAAGTGCGTACGTCTTTACGGGTTGAGTCTTGCCGCCCGTCGCCATGACTACTGTCTCTGGAGTTAAATGTAGTCACACCTCCTCCAGACCCTTTCATGATGTAATCGTCAAGATTTTAAATCCTAAATATCAAACATGTTTGATATTAACCGAGGCGTCCCCGACCATCTCCAAGCTGATCTGGGACGTTAAGATCTTTATACGACTCACACTGCGAGATAATCGGTTCCAAACCGCCTCGAGACGGGAACAACACCAAGATCCTCAAATCATCCCAATAATCTGCAGTCTGAGCCAGGATTCAGGAAGTGGCCGCTCCTTCATCAAAGGGACATGAGCATGGGAACATGTAGAGTCAATCCCCCCTGAGTGTGTGTTTGATCTCTCACCTCTGTGCCAGCCGTCGACCCCCCCGGTGAGTCCATTTTGCGTTTCTTGCGCGGCCCGATGGCGGCGAGCGCTGTGAGGTTGGCGTCTCGTTGTCTCATCTGAGCCAGCTCCTGCTGTTGCATCTAAAGAGGAAAAACACAAATTAAAGTTCCTGACATACTTTTAATGCTAACCGCTGACTTCACCAGATTCACAGATCTCATCATCAATCAGACGGGGATCGCTGATTGGTTCAGAGACGCTCAGGTGATGTGAAGCAGAGCAGGTGAACAAGTAAATGAGGCGGAGCTGAAACAGTGCTTGTACCTCTTTAGCCTTCTGCTTCAGGCGAGCCTGCTCGGGATCTTCTTGTCTCGCTCGACTCTGCAAGAGAAACAAACACATTGACACGTTTACCTGAGAAGCTTTGAACACCTGACGGCTGCTCACAGGTGTGAGGTGTACTGCAGAAAATTCATCATAAAATCTTTTTTAGTATAATGATCGATGGTGAACACAGTGATCCGTATTTATAAGTGTGTGTGTGTGTGTGTGTACCTTGGCAGCCTTCAGCAGGATCTCTCTCTCCTGCTCGTCTTTCCTCTGTTTCTCCATCCGCTCCAACTGCTCAAAGAAACGCAGCTGAGAGCGAACGTCCGACGTCGGCTCGTGATGCTCTTCATCCTGAGGAAGAGGAGGAGAAAGAAGAAGACGAAGAGGAGGAGGAGGAGAAAGAAGAAGAGGAAGAGGAGGGGGAGGAGGAAGAGAAGGAGGAGGAGGAAGAGGAGAGAGGAGAAGAGGAGGAGGAGAAGCATGCAAAGTAAGAGAAGAAAGAAGAGCAGGAGTGGGAGGAGGAGGAGAAAGAAAACAAGGTGGAGAAAGAGGATGTGGAAGAGAAGGAGGATGTGGTTGAGGAGAAGGAGGAAGAAAAACAGAGTTTAGAGATGAAAGAGAACAAGACGAAGACATGGAGAATCGAGTATGTGTGTGTGTGTGTGTGTGTGTGCGCGCGTGTTTGTGTGTCCTTGCCTTGCCCCCGTCCGCTCGGTGCTGAGCGACGGCTGAAACCTTCTCAAGCAGCGAGCGCAGTCTGGACTGGGTGGCATGGGAGATGAAGTTAACCACCTCCAGGGGAACCTCGCTCACACCGAGCTTCTTAGCTGAGAGAGACACACACACACACAAAAAGTGAAAACCTGTTCACCAAATCCACTTCCTGTTCTAAACCCTGACCTCTGACATTTCATCAGGTCATCGTGTCATGTGCAGTGATAGGTGAGCGTACCTGTGTCCAGGATGCGCCGGTGCAGCAGGCCGGTGGGCAGGAAGGACTCGTCTTTACACGACCTGATCTTTGTCCCTACCAGCTCAGAGCTGGTTGCTAGGATACGGGCGTTTTCCTCGTTAAGGTTGACGCCAGCCATGGACGCCACATCGTTGATGTCATCGTCATCTCTGAGGAAAGCAAAAAACAAAAACAATGATTTATTTAAATTTAGATACAAACATGAACACAGAACCAGAAATGTGAGTGTGCACACACACTTCAGGACCTCTGCTCACACACTGCTGTGATGTCACACACAGAGAGAGAGCACCCTGTACTGTAGACATGCTGCCCCCTCCTGGCTGACCTGTGTACTGCAGGTTTAGGTTTTAAAGCATCCGACACTCATCAGTGATGTTTGTCTTTAAGTTGAACTTTACATCTCTAATCTTCATGAATTATTATGAGATGATTTCTTGTTTTCCCCACATGTCCTGTTGCAGGATGAGTCAAAAGAGTTTTCACACCTTTAGTTTGTTTGCTCAGGTCTGAATCATGGACCAAGTTTCATATATACCTCACTACATATTATTAAGGTGAGGCTCTGAGTCATGAAAAACAGACTAATGTATGTAAAGTTAGGCATTAAACACCCCCATAGAGCTGGAATGGAATGATCCTCCGGCTCGACTCTGAGACTGGCAGTCGACTGAGGCTCTGACGGACGAATCGTTGAAGATTACATGATTTAGGGTCACTCCTAATATGAGCTAAAAAGTAAGGCCCCAAAAACTGAACCCTGTGGAACCCCATCTGCAAGTTTGGACAGATGACCGGGTTGAGCGTATTCGGAGACACTACTCTCTACATTCAGATCAGATCTAAAACAAGATATTGCATCATTTGACAAATTCAAAAAGTTTATTTAAAAAGGCCTTTTTGGCTCACCGTATTAAAAAATACTTCTCCTACAACACTGCCTTCATCCAGTGACTGATTTATAGTTTCTAGAGACGCACTGTTCAGGGCTGGTACAGATGTTTGTTTCATGACTTCTTGTGGTGTCAGACTCCCACAATGCACCATGTTCTCTCATGTTTGACATGAAAACAAGTCAGAGTTCGTCCAACGGGTCACTTCCTCTGCCCAATAAAAAAACTTCTCCTCTGAATCAGTAGTTAGGTGTTCTAGATGTCAGCATTCAATTGATTGACACAACAAATAAACATCAGCTACCGGCATTGGATCATGACAAATTATTTGACAATGTTTGTCAACAGGACTGATATCGGCTTATGATGTTGAACCGGTGCATCAGCAAATGGACTTGAGCTTGTATATTTCTTTAAACATTCACACTGATGGTAGAGGCTGCTGAGTAAAGAGTCCATCAGAAGTATCTTATCCCTGTCACACACATTCATACGACGCTGACGAAGCAAATTGGGGTTAAGTGTCTTGCCCAAGGACACAGTAACTTATTCTACGTGTAAAATATCCCAAATTTATCCGAGCTAAAACAAAAGCTGCAGAAATGTTAGAAAGGTCACCTGAAAGTCCCGCCCCCAGGGTCACTCAGCTTCCTCTGATTGGCCTGAGCTGCAAGGTTAACAGGACTTTTTCCGATGATAGTTGTAGGTCCTCTAACGAGATTCCCTGCAGAGAGAAAAACGTCAAACGGGATCAGATATGTTTCATCTAGGATTAGGGTTCATCTGTCTGATCACCTGATGCTGCTGGACTCACCTTGAGGTCTGATACTTTGACTGAAGACGACAGGTGAGCGGGTCTGAACGCTCTGAGCACCTGCTCTGTTCACAGCCTGCACGTCCACAGACGACACAACATTTCATTAAAATTAAATAAAGTTAATTTTTATCTGTTTTCTGTGTATTAAACTTGAACAGGTCTCCAGTCCTGAGTGTTTGCAGAGTGAGAGGACTCGTACCAGAGTGTTGGTGAGCGGCGGGTTCAGTCTGACTGTGCTGCTGGCCGGGCTGATGGGTAGGCGTGGTCTGATGGCGGTTGTGGTGACGGAGCCGGGGGCAGCAAGGGGGGGCACTGATGTGCTCGGGGTCACCAGGGACTGCTGACTGCTGAGCAGAGACTGACGGAGAGCAGGGAGACTTTTCTGTGGATTACAAAACAGAAAGAATTTGAATAAAGTTATATCAAATACTCAGTTAAAAATATATTATATTTATGAATGAGCAAAATATATTAGAGCAAAAGAATACAAATTATCTTAGTATGAACATTAAACAAAGTGCTAACAGTAGACGTAGCGCTAACAGTAGAGACAGCGCTAACAGTAGAGACAGCGCTAACAGTAGAGATAGCGCTAACAGTAGATGTAGCCCTAATAGTAGACGTAACGCTAACAGTAGCTGAGTGGTTGTAGTAGCGTTTGTACCTTGAGGAAGGGGATGAGGTAGGGCTGTGGGGAGGACTTGAGCTCAGCCTGCAGCCGAGTGGTGAACTCCTCAGGCTCGATCTTTGCATCCTGTAAACACAGACACCAGTTAGACCCCAAGCTGGGCATTAGTAACTCCCCTGTAACAGTAAGACCCAAGTTAGACCTACATTAGACTGCAGTTACTGCCATGTAAGACCTCAGTTTGACCCCAGTTTCACCGCAGTTAGACATGATTCCCTGTCCGGTTAAATTCAAGTTAGTACCCAGGTAGAGATGTTTCACTCTCCAGTTACACTCCAGTTTGACCCCAGTTAGACAGTAGTTACCCTCCTGTAAACATAGATACATTCAAGTAAGACCCCATTTTGACCCCAGTTTGACAGCAGTAACCCTCCTGTAAACACAGACACCAGTTACACTCCAGTTTGACCCCAGTTAGGCCCATGGTAGACTCACATTCGGCATGATTCACCCTCCAGTTCCTATACAGTCAGAGCTAGGTATAGGGCGACTGGTACTAGTGTGAGTGCGCCCTAAGACCCCGGTTAGACCTCTTTGACCCAAGATTATACCAGGATAGACTTCAATTATATTCCAGTAAAATGCCCATTAGACTCCAATTCAATATCAGTTAGACTCCAGTCAAGCCCTTGTTTGACACCAGTTAGACCCCAGTGAAAAATGATAATGCTCCCATTAGACCAAGTTACAATTTGGGAAGATGCCAATTAGACCCCAGTTTAGACCCCAGTTAAGATCCCAGTTTTGGCCCCCTTAGACCCCAGTACAGACTCCTATGAATGAAGCAGCTCACCAGCAGGTCCTGCACCAGGGCCTTCACATTCTTGGAGGTATCTGGGGAGGGCGAGTTGTGGGATGCCAGCTTGATGAGCGTGGCGAGGAAGTTCTTGCATTTCTTCACGTTTTCTTGCATTTCCTGTTTGTAACGACACAATCAGTCAGTCAGGTGCTCACACAGGTGTCATGTTACATTCCTCACGTCCATCTTGTGTCACAGTTAGAAATATAAATATAAATAAAATGTAAATTTGACCCAACCTGTGACACCACTGTGACTCTGTTAGCTGGCGTGGTGGTAGTGGTGGGCGGCGTGCTGGTATGGGGGGTAGTGGGGACTCCGGCTGGTTTGGCCGTAGGCGTCCCGCCTGCTGTGATCACGGTCTGGGCCTTCTGAGGGGGGGTCATCTTCACCGACACCGCAGCACCGCCAGGAGCCACCGTGATGGCCTTCTGAGAAACGACAAACATCATCAAGGAGAGAAACCACCGCCAAGCATGGAAACGTTTCATTAAATGTCCAATTAAAACAGTTTATTTATTAAACCAACAGCTTGATGGAGTTCACGTTTGTTTTCTTTGAGTCTGATCTGTTTTTATGTTGATGCTGTTCATCAGTCCTACATTCGCTCTGAGGATGAGGAACAGCTGGCTGCCCCAGCAGTGCTGATATCTGCTCTGTCCCTGATTGGATATGTGTGTGTTTGTGTGTGAAGGTATCACTCACCTGAACTGTGTTGGTGGAGGGAGAATGAACCATTCTGGTCTGAGCAGGGGTAGCTAAACGGACTGTCTGAGGAACCTGCAGACAACAAAGAAAAAAAATTATGATTTAAACAGGCTGGAGCAGGTAAACAGGCTGTAACGTGTGCAGCAAGCAAACAGACTGTAACGTGTGCAGCAGGTAAACAGGCTGTAACGTGTGCAGCAGGTAAACAGGCTGTAACGTCTGCAGCAGGTAAACAGGCTGTAACGTGTGCAGCAGGTAAACAGGCTGTAACGTGTGCAGCAGGTAAACAGACTGTAACGTGTGCAGCAGGTAAGACACCTTGTACCCACTTTCTCCAGGCGGCCTCCTGCTGCTGTAAATGCTCTCTACTCATTAGGAACAATTGAAAAAAAGACGCTGGGCATTCAGAATAAACGCCAGGCGGACTCAAGTATGTAGAGTTCATGAGGGTGTAGATTCAACACTGAATTGTGAACACGGCCGAAGTGTGTGACATTGTTACAGAAAGGATCCCTACAGAGAGAGACCACAAAGATCTGTCACATCACTCTCTACAAACACACACTACACTAAGAAAAACAGAACTTTTACCTCACAGGACTCAGCAGCTGCTGGTCTACCTCTGCCTCCATCAGGTAGTTTGAGTATTTTGAATCAATCATCATATTTATCTAACAACTAAAAACTAACTGGATGAGGCAGCAGCTGACCTGAGTTCATGATGGTAAATCAGCTGTTTTGTTAATGAGTTCCGGCTGAAGATTTCACAATAACCTTTAAAGGCTTCTGTTCAGACACAAAAGACCAAAACAACCAGTCCCAAACATGAGGAAGACCAGATCCAGCAGTTATTAAAGATTCAGCTGCGTCACACATCTACATCTCAGCGTTATAATCTGTGTGACCAGGAGGACGGCCGCTGACCTTTGACCCTCCGACACTTAAATGGCTACATTGTGAAGAGAAGCTCACGGCTCAGACGGGGATCAGACTCACCGTGGAGGCGGTGGAAACTCGGATGGTGGCTGCGGCGGTTGGCGTGGCTGGTCTCTGTGTGATATTGCCGACCGTCTGGCTCTGCTGCGTCTTTGCCTGAGCCTGAGCCAGGACCTGCTGAGGGACCATCACCAGCTGACCGGTCTCGGTCCGGACCAGAACCATACCTTAGGAGGAGACAGTTGTCATAGTCTGATGACCAGCTGCAGAGCTCAGATCAGCTGTTTTTATTCTATCTTTAAAGTTATTTTAAGGATCGATGGGATCAAAAGTACTAAAGCGTTAAAAAGATTTCTTTCTCTGCAATTTTTATAATGAAAAATAATAAAATATATGTGTGTCTAAGACTTCTATTTGTGTTGTTGTGGTGTCAAATAGATATCATGTTCTGTGTCTCTCACCTGGCGGCATGGAGAACCCGGGGGGCAGCTGGATGGTGGTCTGCTGCTGAGGCCGGACCGCAATCTGGGGCTGAGGGGCCGCCGCTCTGGTGGGTGTAGCCACCAGCCCAGGCCTCTGTTGCTGGACGGAGGTGGCCCCCACAGCTACGCCTGGTGGTCTTACCAAGGCCACAGTGGGCGGGGCCACCCCATTCACGGTGGTCTTCATGCCCCCGGGAGCCGGACTGGGCCCTGTCTGGGTCTGACTGACGGGGGACTGAGCGGTGAGAGGGGGGGTGCTGGTCAGGATGACGGAGCTCCCGGAGGTGGGCTGGGTGGGCAGCAGTACCTTGGTGTGCAGAGGGGCCGTGCTGTGGTTCAGGACCTGAGGCGAGGGTGCACCCGGGACCACCAGTGGGGCTCCTTTGGGGTCCACTCCATTCTGGGTCACTGGGCCAGTGTGTCTCTGCAGGGGTCCACCAGGGGTCACCGCTGAGGTCTGAGGTCAGAAGAGATCATTTAAGATCAAACAAGTTAAAGATAGAGTCGTCAGCGTTCGCCTTCAAAATAAAATACAGACTTAAAGGAAAGCTGTTTTTACTTAAAGATAGTCAGTTTCCTGTCTCCTTCAAAATAAAATACAGACTTCTCCTGAAGTGACACTGCTCCATCGTCCCTCCTGGGCCTCCATACATGTGTGGTGGTGACTGTGGCCGTTTCCGAATAGTCACAGTTCAGTAGGCAGTACGTACTTTTCAGTATGGAGTTTCAGTATACTAAACTTTCGTGGTCATTCAGTATGCATTTTTTGTGTCCACCTCAGTATACTGAACATTTCAGTATACTAACTTCCGGGTTTCATGCAGTATGGATCGGATGCGTGCTTTCAGGAAATGAATTGTATTTTACCCACAATGCTGTGCGAAATTAAACATTTCACACTTCACGTCCGCCTCCAAATCAAAACAAACGAGCGTGGATTAATTGAATCAATTTTTAATCTAGAGTTAAAGTCCGGACTGAAATCACTACTTTTAATTAACAACAGAAAATATAACAAATATATACATTATTACCTTTTTACAACCTTTCCCCCTCTATTTAAATAATGATTTCACTATTTAAATGCGTCTTTATTGGTTTATTTTACTTTATATTCTGTATATTACTGTCTTTCATTTGTACTTTCCTTTATGTACTGTATTTAATATTCAATTTATTTAATCTGTCTTTTACTTGATTTACATTGTGATATTGTTTTTTGTTTACCTGACTGTATATGAGCATTACTCCTCTTGAATAAAGCTAAACAAAAAAACAAACAAAAGAAAAACGGGTGAATGTGGCCGGTTCGGGAAACGTAAATGACGTAACTTCCATACTGAATGAATCAGATGAAGTAGGAACAAATATCTGCCTACTGAATAGTAGGTACTAACAGTATACAGCACAGATAGTAGGTACTGCCTACTGACAGATTGAGTATGTACTTGGCAATTCAGATACAGCCCGTGTGTGATGTAAGTGCCACCAGCCTGTAGTGGTTGAAGTCCTTTGGGTGGGAAGTCTTCGGTGCACCACACAAGATGTCTTCTAAAGCTGTGGTACTCTACCTGGTTTCAGACTCATGTTGAACATGTATAACCCCAAATATCTGCCTACTGTGCGCGCCTACTGAACAGTAGGTACTAAACAGTATACAGCACAGATAGTAGGTACTGCCTGTTGACTACTGGCAGATTGAGTATGTACTTGGCATTTCGGATGCAGCCTGTGTCTGCAGAGACTCTGTCCTCTGACTGGATTTTACTGTTCTGCTTTGTTCTGGTTGACTCGGGACGTTTCTGGGCGGAGCTGGTGTGTTTCCTCCAGCCAATGAGAGCGCAGCAGGTGAGTTTAGGAGTTCAGTGATTGGACGCTATTCAAACTGGTGAATATGACGGACGTGGACGTAGCAGCAAAGAAGAGAAAATATAATCACAGTGAGGAGAAACACCAAGGGGATAAAGCTCGTTCTAAAACGAGGGTGAACCTTGTGTTGTCTTTTACCCGTGGACGTGGAGTTGGTCTGCTTCCTGTTGGACAGGCAGGTGACAAACACCAGCGGTTAGCTTGTGCTAGCGTGCGTTAGCTTGCAGTGTAGCTACAAGCAGTAAACGTACACACTACTTCCTGCGATCAACCAATCATTTGATGTTTGAAGTCGTGCACAGGAACGTGATGCTGCAGGATGGGTGGGTGTGGTCTCATGATGCATTCAGGTGCTGCTCTGATGGTTCCAGTTTCAGAGTCTGGGAGTCGTTCTTCAGACTTCAGCGTGTTCACGTGTTGTCAGTTCTAAAGGCTGAATGTTGTAACAACAACAACAACAAACAGCGTGGACGCTACGACGAAGAAGATGTGTGAATAACTCTGTTGTGAGTTATATTTGAGACAAAAGCTGATGCGAAATATGAGAATTGATTTTAAGTATTTTATCGTAAATCACTTTGTGACCTCGCTCGGTGAGCGGTGCTCTACCAAATTAACATCTTTCACATGTGATGACGAATATGACGTCTGGTCAAGTCGGGCACCTCATTCTTTCCCGAGTATCCGGGTTGTTGTTCGGACCTGAGCAGGCGTTCATGAGCATTTTATAACTCAGACAACTAAGTGTCCAACAACACGTCGGAGGCGGAGGGCGTGCAAGGGGAGGGTCCCAATTTCATGGTCATGCAACAAACATTTCTACTGACTCCAACTTTAAGGTAAGTTAAAATTCGATATGTAAAGTTAAGTTAACCATCCAGACAGTAGCTAGCTACTTTCCCGGTTTACAATCGCTTAGCGACTCTTGCTGATGATGGATCTGAGTGCGTGCTCGTCCGCTGCTCTAACCCGTGGCGAGCACAGTCCACATCCTATCTGAAAGGCCCTTGTCTATCTCATGGTTGGCTGAGACTGTGTTTTTTTTTGTTTTTTTTTTGGGGGGGGGGGGCATGTGAGTTCTGTTCATGGGGCCCAGACATCCTGCAGACGGCCCTGCTCCTTATCACTAAATAAAGCATGTTTGTCCACTTCAGGCTTCCGTACCACAGAAAACAAATGAAGACATGAAACCAGTAGCTCTTTATAAACATGTGACACATACTCAGGGGATATTGGGGGGGGGGGGGGGGGGGGGGGTGTTCTGTGAGAGAGGACGGAGAGACAGACCTGTGGGTGTCCGGGGAACCCGGGCTGTGAGGCCATGGGGGCGATGATCGTGGACCCCCCGGGACTGACAGTGCTGATAACAGACCCGCTCCCGACCGCTGGGGGGGCTGCGGGGGAGTTCACCAACTTCACAGCTCCGGGGCTGCCGTTCAAACTTTGTACTCCGGGAGACGCGGTCCGGATCGCCTCCCCCGGGGGGCCGGTGGTGGTGCTCGGACCCTGGACCGCCGCTCGGGGGAAGCTAGCAGCCCCGGACTGAGTGCTCAAAGTTCCGGGTCCCGGTGCGGGGGGGACGGTCGGTGAAGCTCCGACTGTCTGAGGAGCAACTGCGGCGGGAGTCACGGCCCCGGCGGACACAGAGGAGGTAGAGGAGGTGAGAGGTTTACCGGAAAGCGACTCATTAGCGCCCTGTTCTCCGGTTAACCCCGCTTTCTGATGCCCTTGTTGCGGCTCCACAGACCCCGGTGGCTCGCGCACTTTTCCTGAGAAGTGTGTAACCGGCGGCGGAGCTGCGTCCCGTTTCCCGTCGGAATAAGACGCCCCGGGTGCCTTTCGGTCGCCCAGCTGTGATTCCAGAGAGCCAACTAGGTCGCTAACTGCTTTCTCATCCACCTCATTGAAGAGCATGTCCTCCAGTGGGTCGGAGGCTCCCGCCATCTTTGATGTTACACCGTTGTGCAAATCGTATTTTAGAATGTACGCATGCGCGGAGGATCCGTGTTGTTTTGGAGCATAGCACTAGAAGAAGTAGATTTCCCAGCGAGCCGATGGACTGCACAGGTGAGAGCTAGAGGTGAAACTCTCTGTAAACACTCGTTTCAGCTGGAGTGAATATAGAGTCTATTTCACTGTGAGATTTTAACTTTTATTAGATCTTTTTTTATTATTCTTAGAGCTTATAATGTAATACTCACTTATTTCTGCTAATACTTTATACATCTTCACAAACACAACTTTAATCACAGGCTTGTTTATTTGAACATTTATTTTTTATTTTTTGAAAAATATAACAAAAAACAAGCAACCCACATAAAAAACACACACACACACAAACCCAAAACAAAACAGACCAAAACAAAAAAGTGACACACCCATAATTAACCATGATTTAATTTCAGTTTTTGCAACCAAAATAGTGTTTCCATACATCCCCTATTCATTATATATTTTACTAAATTAAGATATCACCAATTTCCCTTGCCAACCTGTATCTTAACATCCTCCATCATGTGTTGCCATGGAAACCATCTGTCAAGGAATTTTGCATTTTGCGGTCTTATTTTAAAAGTTATCTTTTCCATTATGTAAATTCCTTTGACAACTAATTTCCAAGACTCGTGGGTTGGGGGGTCTCTCTTAAGCCAGTTCAATGTTATTGCCTTCTTGGCTGCTACGATAAGTATATGTAATAAATACATCTTATTTCTGCTTTTCATGGTTTCTGGGACAGCCCCGAGGATGGCCAGTAGAGGGACCCTTGGTAGGTGGAGGTTAAATATTCCGTCTAGAGAATCAAAAATCTGTCTCCAAAAGTTTTCTAGGAGAGGACAGTACCAAAATATATGAGCAAAGTTAGCAGATTCTTCTCCACAATTCCTCCAACATAAACTTGATTGACTGGGGTCTATTTCTGAAAGGATGTAGGGTGTTCTGAAAAATCTGTTCACTATTTTCCACTGGAATTCTCTCCATATGTTTGCATTAGTAACTTCATGAATTTCTGAGGAAATTTTCACCCATGCCTCTCCACTAATTTCCAATTTCAACTCCCCCTCCCATTTATTTTTTACGTGAAAGTTGTTTTCCTGTTTCATACCTGATAATGCTTTATATAGCCGGGAAACAGGTCTCTTTAAGTGTTTTGTTTCTTGAATTTTGATTAGGTATTGTTCAATTAGGGAGCCACCTTTCTGCAGGTTGGTTCGTTGGACCTCCCTCCATGCAAAAAGAGTTGTTTTTGACTATCTACCCAGAAATTCTTCCATTGTTTTACTTTCAGAGAATGGAATGTTTGCCAGTGGTATTTGAATACATGTGGACTTCTCAATATTAAGCCACCTTGTATCCACACTGTCTGAAATCCAGACGGTCAGAGTTCTTAATTGGCAGGCCAACCAATAGTGCCTGAGATGAGAAAGTTCCCACCCTCCTTGTAGTTTGGACAGCTGTAAAACTTTATATCTGACGCGTGGGCACCTTCCCTGCCAAACAAACCTTGAAATGAGGCGATCTACAATTGTAAACATATTTTTTGGTGGTATAAGAGGCAGGGTTGAAAATAGAAATAACAGCCGAGGTAAAACATTCATCTTAATAGTTTCTATTCTACCTGAGAGAGTAAGGGGAAACACCATCCATCTTTTAAGGTCTGCTGAATTTTTTTCAATTAGTTTTTTATAATTTAAATCATATAGTTTATCTAAATTCTGTGATATAGTGGTGCCTAGATATGTTATACCTTCTTTGGGCCATTTAAAGGAGAATGATGTTTTCATTTGGTCTGTGATAAGCGAATTCAGCGCTATAGCTTCTGTTTTGTTAACGTTAACTTTATATCCTGAAAGACTACTGAATTTAGCTAAACAATTCATCAGTCTCGGGATGGAGTTTATAGGGTCTGATATGTACATTAGAACGTCGTCGGCATATAATGAGATTTTATGATTTCATTGCAAATTTCTATCCCTTTAACTAATTTACTATCTCTTATCACCTGTGCCGGTGGTTCAATTGATAGAGCAAATAGGAGCGGTGATAATGGGCACCCTTGACATGTTCCTCTATCTAAAAGAAAAGGCTGAGACATATGCCCATTGACTCTGACGATACTTTAGGGGGCCTTGTACAGCAGCTTTATCCACCTGGTGAAATTAGGACCAAATCCAAATGTATCTATGGTTTTAAATAAAAAAGGGCCAGGAAACACGGTCAAATGCCTTTTCTGCGTCCACTGCCAGTATCATGCATGGTTCTGGATAGTTTACACTGTGCTCTATAACATTAAGCAGTCTTCGAATGTTATCAGGTAAATGGCGACCCACTATATAGCCTGTCTGATCTGGGTGTATTACAGAATTTATTACAGATTTCACTCTCTTCGCTAGTATTGATGTTAACACTTTAATTTAATAATGCAATTGGCCTGTAGGATGCACAATATGTAGGATCTTTCTGTTGTTTAGGTATTACTGAGACTATCGCCTCCCTCCAGGCCAATGGCAACTCACCTTTCTCAAATGCAACAGCATACGCTCTCTCAAGCATTGGACTAATGATGTCAATAAAAACTTTGTAAAATTCATTTGTGAATCCATCTGTACCCGGACTTTTGTTATTTTTTAGATTTCTAATTGCGTCTTTGATTTCATCTTCTGTTATGGGCTGTCTATAAACTCAGATGAGACGGAATCTATTTTGGGAAGTTTTAAGTCTTTTAGATAGAAATTCATATTTTCTAAATTACTTTCATTATTTTGATCAGAATTCAACTCTCTATAAAATTTAGCAAAAGCCTCTGAAATTTCATTCGGTTTGTACAGAAAGTGTCTATCAGGGCTATTACTTTGAATTTTTTGAACTGTTGTGAGGTTACATTGTTTTCTAACCTGAAATGCCAGGAGGTGGCTAGCTCTGTTTCAGTTTTCATAATATTTTTGTTTAGAAAATCTTAAACTTCTTTCAATTTTTTCTGTAAGAAGATTCAATCCTAGAGTATGTGGCGTGAGGGTGGGAATAAAATGTATACTCCCTATTCCTTGAATGTAGATTTCTCCAAATATCTATAAAGCCAAGCTCCTCACAACTATTTTTAAGAGCCCTACTCATTGTCGTCTGACTTTGATTTGAAGTAGAACTTTTATCTAGAAATGGGTCATATATGCTATTGAAATCTCCTCCCATCAGTAAGATCCCTTGCGATTTCTCTACCACTAGATCAAATATAGTTTTAATAAACTGTGGGCTATTTTCATTAGGGACATACACATTTAACATTGACACCCAAACTCCATTTACAGTTCCAGTAAAGTTCAAAACCTATCTACCCTCTTGGTCCTTAAATGAAGAGTCACAATTGAATTGGACTGATCTGTGTATAAAGATTGCTACCCCCCTTCTTCGTCCAGATATATGAGAGGAATAAAAAATTAGTTTTAGTTAGTTAGTTAGTTTTTCATGCTTATTGTCAGATAGATGTGTCTCTTGTCGGTAGGCAATTTTACAATTCAGTTGTTTCAATTTGAACAGTTTTTAATAAGGTGATGCAATAACATGACAAACTTAATGAGTGACATAAAGATAAAACAAGAGCAAGAATCCTGCTGTGATCCACTTCCAGACCACTGAGGAGTAGCACTTCAATCGTATCACTTGATGATTTTACCTTCCTCAATTCACTATCTTTTGGTAGGGATGGAGGTCATCAGTTCTTGGCCAGTCCTCAATCCCGACCCCATCTCTTTTAGCATATTGATGTTTTGTATTATTATAGGCTCTGAAGCGGGGTCAGAGAGAAACCACTTCTTTATGTCCAGTACACACAGACACATGTCTCTTTATTGTGGGATGTATTTGTTTATGAACTGGATCAAATGTTTGGAAGAGATGAACTGAGATGAAGTCGATTTACTTATGTTTGTTTATATCGGTGTACTGTGCCTTGTGTTTTTTTTTGGGGGGGGGGGCTGGGTTTGTATTTGTTGTATCTTACCTGCTTGAGTGTTTTTATTAATAAACTTTTCCCTGTTGACCAACCAGCTGTGCAGCTTTCCCTTCAACGTTAACTGTGCTGTTTTGATGTTGGTTAATTGACATCCTGGAACATTTGATTGATTTCCAGTTAAAATGTCTCAATAAATCCATGTGTGATGGGTCGGACACAAAAATAAAGTAAAGTTCATTCATGGGTCGCCGGTGGCTTAGCAGATGGTGTGCGCACCAGATGTATGGAGATTGTGGTCCCCTAGACGGGTGGCCCGGGTTGTAATCTAGCTTCGGGCTCCTTAACTGCATTATGTTCCTCTCTCACTCAACCTGATTTCCCACTCTATCCACGATTCTGTCTCTAAATAAAGGCATAAGCCCCAAAATAAACAATAAATTGACAATAAAGTTTACTTTAATAACTTCAAATGCAGCTGAACAAAAACAAACATATCTGTTTCTGTTCTATCTGGCACAGATCTAGATCTCCTGGCTGAACGTAATCGCGCGATACCATGAGTTCCCGTTAGCCCCCGCGCTCAGAGCCTTTCGATGGAGGATGAGGTAGCCATGTTGTAGCGGGGAGAAGAGCAGGTCTGTACGAGGGACAAAGCGGATATATTCAGTGTAGAATCGGTTCGTCGGGACCGTCCATCCTGCCCTCTGATCGGACTGAAACCTTCCAGCAGGCACCATGAGCGGCGGGACGCCTTACCTGGGCAGTAAAATCAGCCTGATCTCGAAGGCCGAGATCCGCTACGAGGGGATCCTGTACACCATCGACACCGAGAACTCCACGGTGGCTCTGGCTAAAGGTAACCCGCTGATGCTAACGCGGCTAGTCTGGAGCTGCTGTTGTTGTCGTGTCTCTGCGAGTGACAAACCTCCGCTCTTAAAGTCATGACCGTCTTTAAAAAGTGACGTTTAAAGACGAGACGACTTGCGTGAAGCCCCCAGAGCGCACAGGTGATCTCAACACTCCTCCACGTGAACTCAGGAACATCATCCAGGTGGATTCAGGCTAATGCTAACGAGTTGCAGAGATGTCACTGATGCTGTTAGCAAACACACGTCACTACCAACGACGTCAACGAAAACTACCGATTAAATGAAGCTTTAATTAGCATCAGAGCTATAGAGGCTAACATCATGAGTCAGCTAACATCTATTAAACTTCCATTAATATCACAGGCTTTTATTTACTTCAGACTCTAATTATTAACCGGCCTTTATTTTGAAATCTACTTGCTTTTATTTTGAAATTAACTTGTCTTCTTACAATAATCTCCCATTTATTTTGAAATAAACCATCTTTTCTTTTTAAATTAACCATCCTTCATTTTGACTATAACAAGCCTTTATTTTGAAAATACTAAACCTAGCTTTTTACATTTCCATCATGCTTTTATTTTGAAATTAACTTGTCTTCTTACAATAATCTCGCATTTATTTTGAAATAAACCATCTTTTCTTTTTAAATTAACAATCCTTCATTTTGAATATAACAAGCCTTTATTTTGAAATTGACTTGCCTTTATTTTGAAAATACTAAACCTAGCTTTTGACATTTCCATCATGCTTTATTTTGAAATTATTCTTCCTCTTTGTTTTTATCAGCCTTTATTATTTCGAAATTAACCAGCCTTTATTTTGAAAAAACAGCCCTTAAAAAAACATGAATCCTTTATTTTGAAATGAACCCCCCTTCAGGGCTGCCACACACCAAACAGAAAACAAAGAGCAAGTGTGGATGAAAAGCGTCTCATTAAAGCTGTCGTTCCTTAAGTCTCTGGCTGTTTCCAAATAGTCACAGTTCAGTAGGCAGTACATACTTTTCAGTAGGAAGTTTCAGTATACTGAACTCTCGTGGTCATTCAGTGGTCATTTTTTGTGTCCACCTCAGTATACTGAACATTTCAAGAACTTGCTTTCAGGAAATGAATTGTTGTTTACCACCCACAATGCTGTGCGAAATTAAACGTAAATCGTCACGTCACGTCAGCCTCCAAATCAAAACAAACAAGCGTGGATTAATTGAATCAATTTTTAATCTGGAGTTAAATTCCCGACTGAAATCACTACTTTTAATTAACAACAGAAAATATAACAAATGTCTGCATTATTATAAAACCTTTCCCCCTCTATTTAAATAATGATTTCACTATTTAAATGCGTCTTTATTGGTTTATTTTACTTTATATTCTGTATATTACTGTCTTTCATTTGTACTTTCCTTTATGTACTGTATGTTATTTAGTTATTTAATCTGTCTTTTACTTGATTTACATTGTGATATTGTTTTGTTTACCTGACTGTATATGAGCATTACTCTTCTTGAATAAAGCTAAACAAATAAAAAACGGGTGAATGCGGCCGGTTCAGGTAACGTAAATGACGTAACTTCCATACTGAATGAATCAGATGAAGTAGGAACAAATATCTGCCTACTGTGCGCGCCTACTGAATAGTAGGTACAAAACAGTACACAGCACAGATAGTAGGTACTGTCTGCTGACAGACTGAGTTGGTATTTGGCAATTCGGCTGCATCCTCTGTTTTAATTAAAGGTCGTATTGTTTGGGGTTGACCTGCTGATGGTTAGGGCCCATGTGTTGTTTCATCACCAAGTCACAGCGCCAGCTACTGGCCTGGCATGAATACTGCAGTGTTTAGTTTGTTTGGTGCACTCTTTCAGTGGGTCGTTGTCGTGGAAACGTGACATAAGTCAATAACATGAACTTTATTAAACAATGTTTAAATCACAATGTGAGCGTGCTTCAACCCGTGTCCTCTCTGACAGTCCGCTCCTTCGGCACCGAGGACCGGCCCACGGACCGGCCCATCCCCCCTCGAGATGACACCTTTGAGTACATCATCTTCAGAGGCAGCGACATCAAGGACCTGACAGTGTGCGAGCCGCCCAAGCCGACATGCTCTCTGCCTCAGGACCCGGCGATAGTCCAGGTAAACCCCGACGCTCAGGTGTGCAAAGTGTTGGTGCTTCAGGTAGCAGCGTTAAACCTCTCCTCTCTCTCTCTCTCTCCTCTTCATCCTCTCGCCTCTCTCGCCTCTTCATCCTCGTCCTCCTCCTCTCCTCTCTCTCCTCTTCCCCCTCTCGCCTCCTCCTCTCTCTCTCCTCTCTTGCCTCTTCATCCTCGTCCTCCTCCTCTCTCTCTCCTCTTCCCCCTCTCGCCTCCTCCTCTCTCCTCTTCCTCCTCCTCGTCGTCCTCTCTCTCTCCTCCTCCTCTCTCTCTCTCTCCTCCTCCTCCTCCTCTCTCTCTCTCTCCTCCTCCTCCTCCCCTTCCTCCTCCTCCTCCTCCACAGTCGTCCATGAGCTCCAGCTCCTTGTCTTCTGCTGCTGCCGCTCCGACTCCGTTCCAGTCCGCTGGCTCCTACGGCCTCTTCAACCGAGCTCCTGTTCCGGCCTACAACCAGTTCACCGCCAGCCCCCTGGTGTCCCCCCAGTTTGGACCTGTTGGTGTTGGTAAGCACACAGCAGGTTTGTGGCGTATTAAACATTATTTGTTTGTCTGTTTTGTAGATCTAAGGGGGGCAGGGGGAGCATGATGACCCAGGGTTCAGGGTCTGATCTTGTCTCCTGGTCCACGAAGATCACGCCAAAGAAACAGAGGAAGCGGGACTCGTGGCGTCATAGTGATATTAAACATTCTACTCTAACACAGATGTTTCCGTAGCATGCTCATTGTACTCGTTCACAGTGAGGGTGAGATGGAGCGTGAAGAGGTGAAGAGGGCGCTGAGTCTGAAGGCAAAGCTCTGGATTCACCGCTCAAGCTTCGTTCTGACCCTCACCTGAGGTCATGAGCTTTGAGTAGTGACAGAAAGATCAAAGATACAAGTGTCTGAAATGAGTTTCCTCTGGAGGGCGTCTGCACTCAGAGGGAGGGGGAGGAGCTTAGACATTCAAGTGGAGGGACTTAGACATTCATGGGGAGGGGCTTATGCATTCAAGGGGAGTGGCTTAGACATTCAGGGGGAGCTCAGGGTAGAGCCGCTCCGCCCCTTTTATGTGAAGATGGGCTCACTAATACGACCTGTGTGACTGTGTTTCATCGCTGCTGCTGCTGCTGCTGAGCCAATCAGTGCTCACTAATACTAGGGTTGATTTCAGTCATCATCAGTAACGCTGACACTTCTCTCTTCAGGTCGCAGCAGCCCCAGTCTGGACCCTCTGAGGAAGAGTCCCACCCTCGAGCAGGTGATCCAAACCGCCTCATCGGCCCCCACCGCCGCCCCCTCTGCTCCAGCCCCTGGCCTGGGGCGCAGGAGCCCCGCCCATGCTCGCACGGCCCCCTCCGCGGCGGGCCAGGGAGGGCAGAAGGTGCAGCAACAGCAGGACGGTGTGGACACGAGGAGGGGTGAGACTGTCAGGGGAGGCCGCAGCAGCTGGTCTTCACCCCGAACCATCTCCGCCTCTCACATCAGTGCTGTAGATAGAGCGTCAGCTGCAGGCCCCGCCCACTCTGTCTTTAGCCACGCAGGTGAGACTCAGGCGTTTCTCTGCTGCAGCCACGTGTGGCGTTCTGTTTGTGTTTCCGTCCTGGGCGCTCTGAAATGTTTTTAATGTTTTTATTCACATCCGTGCTCAAAGTGTCGCCATGACAACAGGATTTAGACTCTGAAAGACGATACCTGTTTGTTACCACGGCAACAAAAGAAGTCGTCACAGACGCCGGATTTTCTATAATTTATGACTTCACTGATCAAACATGGCAGACAGACGCCGGCACAACGTCGTTTTGTTTCATCTTGAGTCGGCTGCGGCGCTCACGGCTGCTCTCTCCTTCCATCAAACTCAAATGCTGTCCAGTCACCTGGACACGAGTTACATCTTCTCGACGTCCGCTAACGGGGTTAGTGCATGCCGTGATTTCTGCTTTAAGCTCACGAGGTTAAACAGTGAACGTGTGTTTCTATGATTTGGAAGTTTAACGCCACATACCTTAAACTGCTCGTCACGCCGCCCTCGCCTTCGGAGTGATGTGTCCCTAGAGAGCCGCCGTAGCTGCGGTGAGGGTGCGTTTGCGGCGTGTATGTAGCTGGAGATGTGTGACGGGCATCAGGGTGGTTAGTATGACTCGTGTTGTGCAGCGTGCTGAGGCCTGCTGGTCGTTTCCTGTGTGTGATCCGTCACGCTCTCCTCCAGAGGTCACTCATGGTGTTTCCTGTGTGACGGCAGGAAGCTAGCGGACACTAAACAGACTCTGCTGTTCCAGGCGCAGACGGCCCCAAAGCGGTGAAAGGCGAGTGTGAGCAGGCGCGAGGCGGAGGCGGGGAGCCCGGTAAACAGCCCTCTGCATGCTCGTCTCCTCCACTCATCCCTCATCACGCTCTCTGTGACCGTGTGTCCACGTTCTGCTCATGTCAACGCAGTGGAGACGATGGCGACTCAGCCGCTCCCACAATGCATTTCCTCCATGCTTGTTTCTGCAGGGCGTTTATTGATTCGCCGTCACGCCGTCAGCTCTGTGGACGTGTCCTTTGCTCCTTCATGTGTTTGTGTTGACTGGTGTTTCTTATCAAACAGCTGATGTTAATTTTGATTCTCCCTCTAGCGGCTCAGGGAGCACCGGCCAACCGGCGTGTACGAGGCAGTGGCTACCGTGGAAGAGGGCGCTTTAATGTTCGCCGAGACGGACCGATGAAGTTCGAGAAGGACTTTGACTTTGAGAGTGCCAACGCCCAGTTCAACAAGGAGGAGATCGACAAAGAGTTTCAGAGCAAGCTGAAGCTGAAAGGTGAGATAGCTCTACATCACTTCTCCCTCACCGACCAATCAGAATCAAGAAGGGGCGGGACAATGGCGGAGGAGACGCTGGTCTGCCTCGTGTTTTGGAGGGAACAGTTTCCGGAGCGGCTGCTGATGTCAGGACACGATATAAAACACACCTGAAAGTCACAGCAAGGGGAGGAGGAGGTTCATCTCCCCTCTTCTTCCCTTCTCCTCTGTCCTCATCTCATCTCCCCTCCTCTTCTCTTCTCCTCTGTCCTCATCTCCCCTCCTCTTCCCTTCTCCTCTGTCCTCATCTCCCCTCCTCTTCCCTTCTCCTCTGTCCTCATCTCTCCCCCTTTCTCCTCCTCTCTCCCCTCTCCTCCTCCCCCCTTCTATCTCCTCATCTTCCCTCCTCTCTCCTGTCTCTTAGTCCTCGCTCCTCGCACGAGTAGCGCTCACACTGAGGTTGTGAGCGCTGCAGTCTGTTTGCAGTGTGCGCGTCCCATATATGGAGGCTGTAGTCCTCCAAGCGGGCAGCCCAGGATCGAATCCGGCCTGTGGCTCCTTTCCCGCATGTCATCCCCCCCATCTCTCTCTCTCTCTCTCTCTCTCTCCCTCTCTCTCTCTGTCTCTCTGTCTCTCTCTCTCTCTGTCTCTCTCTCTCTCTCTCTCTCTCTCTCTCTCTCTCTCTCTCTCTCTCTCTCTCTCTGTCTCTCTGTCTCTCTCTCTCTCTCTCTCTCTGTCTCTCAATTCACTTCAAATGAGCTTTATTGGCATGACAGATCAACAATCCATGTTGCCAAAGCAGTACAGAAAAAAATGTTGATCAACAAATGGTTACAGTATATACAGTATACAAATATAAATAAAAAACATTAAGAATAACATGAATTATTTTTACAGTCAATCAATATGACAATCATGAACATATTTAGCAGCTCGTACTGCACACAGACTTTTCTCTCCACATAGATAGAGCAGCTTCTGAGGATCAGGGAGATGGAGAAAGTCAGGATATTTATTATCAATGTAATTAAAGAGAGCCTCTCTTAAATCTTTATATATGTCACAGTGTAGGAGGAAGTAAGATTCTGTCTCCACTTGTCCTTGATGGCAGAGTGAACACAGCCTGGCCTCTCTGGGTAACCAGTTCTGTCTGTGACGGCCTGTTTCTATGGTCAGACTGTCCACTCAGTCTGTACATCATCATCGTTTTCCTTAGTTTCACATCCCTCACTGTGCTCAGGTAATCTGCCAGCTTGTACTCTCTGTTTAGGCTCAAATAGAATTCTAATTTACTTTGTGATTTGGTGCTTTCCTTCCAATATTTGATATAATTGTCTTTTTGTTTTGAGATAATTTGGTTTTGGATTGTTTGGGGGGTGTCCTGAAGCCCTGGTGTTTGAGGGCGGAGCTTCAGGATCAGCTGGCAGAGGGGACTCTTAACTGGGTTCATCTCTTGGCACTGAAGGGCTTTGAACTGGTAGGAGTGGGGGTCACTGGATTGGAGGTGTTTATAGAATGTGATGTTAATGATTAAAGGGTATTGGCTGAGTTCTGCCCTGCATGCATTACTGGCCGTGTGTCTGTGGACTCTCAGGATGTTTCTACACAGTTCTGCATGCAGGGATTTCTATGTTTCCTAATGTGAATGTGTTTCTCTGAGAGTTGGGTCTGCTTTGGAAGGTCATTATTTTGGTCTTGTTCATATTGACAGTAAGTGCCCATGTTTGGCTGAACTTGTGGAGGATGTCCAGGCTCTGCTGTAAACCCTCTGGGGAGGGAGACAGGAGAACCAGGTGATCAGCAAACATCAGACATTTGACCTCTGTGTCCTGCAGGGTCACACCAGGAGCTGTGGACTTCTGCAGTTCTTCTGTGAATGTATTCATATATATATGTTAAAGAGGGTTGGGCTCATGTTGCAGCCCTGTTTCACCCCACGGTACTGCCTGAAATAATTTGTTATTTTTTCCAATTTTAATTGCACATCTGTTATTTACATACATAGGTTTTACCCCCATGCCACTTTTTAGTAATCGGTAAAAGAGTCCTTCATGCCAAATTGAGTCAAAGGCCTTCCTGAAGTCTACAAAACAAGAATACATTTTCTTTTTCTTTTGGTGTACATGGTGGTTAATGAGAGTGCTGAGGGTGAAGATATGATCTGATGTGCGATGGTGAGGCATGAATCCAATCTGACTTTTATGCAGGACGTTGTGTTCTTTTAAGTAGTCAACGATCCGGGAGTTTATGATGCTGCAGAGCACTTTGCCCAAACAGCTGGTGACACATATCCCTCTGTAGTTCTGAGGGTCACTTTTGTCACCAAGTTTAAATATTGGTGTAATAAGACCTTGACTCCAACTCTCAGGGAAATATCCCACACTCAGAATTAAATTGAATAATTTGAGAATTGCCAATTGGAATTGTTCTGTGCTGTATTTTAGCATTTTGTTCAGTATGCCATCAGGGCCACATGCTTTTTTGTTTTTGAGGGTCTTTAATTTAGTTTTCAGGTGGTTTAAATTAACGGGGAGATCTAGGGGGTTTTGGTAGTCTTTGATGACCAGTTCCATATTTTGTAGTTTTTCTAGTATTTTAATGGTTTCAGAGTCAGTTCATGGTGGTTTAGGGACTGGAAATGTTCTATGGACTATATGATATATATCTCTGTCGCTCTCTCTCTCACTCCCCCCCGTCTCTCTCTCTCTCCCCCCCTCTCGCTCTCTCTCTCTGTCTCTCTCTATCTCTCTCTGTCTCTCCCTCTCTCTGTCTCTCTCACTCTCTCTCTCTATCTCTCTCTGTCTCTCCCTCTCTCTGTCTCTCTCACTCTCTCTCTCTATCTCTCTCTGTCTCTCCCTCTCTGTCTCTCTCCCCCCCTCTCGCTCTCTCTCTCTCTCTCTATCTCTCTCTGTCTCTCCCTCTCTCTGTCTCTCTCTATCTCTCTCTGTCTCTCCCTCTCTCTCTCTCTCTCTCTCTCTCTGTCTCTCCCTCTCTGTCTCTCTCTCTCTCCCTCTCTCTGTTTCTTATGTGTAAATAGTCGTGTTTCTTTTCTCATCTTTTCATCCTCTCAGACGAGAAGGCGGAGAAGGCGGTGAACGGGGAGGAGAAAGGCGACTCTGCTGTTGAAACTCAGAACAGCGAGGGGAACGCTGAAGAGGAGGGTGACCCGCTGGGACCCAACTGCTACTACGACAAGTCCAAGTCCTTCTTCGACAACATCTCGTGTGACGACACCAGGTACGAGTCCGGGTCAGGTACGGGTCGGGGTCAGGTACAGGTCAGGGTCAGGTACGAGTCCGGGTCAGGTACGAGTCCGGGTCAGGTACGGGTCAGGGTCAGGTACGAGTCGGGGTCAGGTACGAGTCGGGGTCAGGTACGAGTCCGGGTCAGGTACGAGTCGGGGTCAGGTACGAGTCCGGGCCAGGTGGGCCTGTGGGTGAATGCTGAGAGGAGGAATGCAGACAGAAAGGACACGGTGACACGAGGTCACGTGACCTTTCTGTCTCTGCACACAAAGAACTAATACACTCTGTTTGTCTTTCAGGAAAGCAAACGAGAAGTCTGGAGGCTCCGTGTTCCCAAGGTGAGTGGACAAGAAAGGGAGAGGAGGAGAGAGATAGAGAGGCCATACTAACCATGAGGTTACCAGCTCCCCTATTGAGTGTGATTTAAAGCGTGTGAACTAACCCGAGGACTTTGTGATGGTTGTTTTTGTGACGCTCTTCCTCCTCGTCCTGCAGGGAGCGGAGGCAGACCTGGGCGGAGGAGAGGAGGATGAACGCCGAGACATTCGGCATCCCTCTCCGTCAGGGCAGAGGACGCGGAGGTTACCGCGGGCGGGGAGGGATGGGTTACCGTGGAGGGCGGGGTCGCTCGGCCAGCCGGGGGTCCTTTGGGCCGCCACAGGGGGTCGGAGGCTACAGGGGAGGATACAGAGGAAACCAGGCGGGCCGCGAGTTTGCCGACCTTTCAGCGTACAGGGTAAGAGAGATACGAGACGTCACACACTTTATGGATTCTTCGATGTCGACGTTTTAAAGCAAACAGTTATTTTTAAGATCGTTAGCGTCCAAACGTCCAGAAGAAGCATGAGGGGACCTGACAGATGTGTTTGTTTGGGTTTGAAAAAGTCTTAAATCAGACATTAGAAAGATTGTTTGTTTTAATCCAGCTTTGTTTGTTTGTTTTGTTTCAGAAGGACAACAAAGTGGCGGCGTAGAGAGAATGGACCGAAGCTTCTTCAGGCTTCAAAGGAAAACAGGAAGTTTGGGTTGCTATTTGTTGACTAAAATAATGAAGATTGTCTACTAGTTGTATATTTGTCACCAGCACTGAGGTAGACTGCTCGAACACGCCGATGGAGATGAGGAGGAGGCGGTTCATCTGAGAAACATTCAAAACAAGAAAAAAAGTCCAGATCTCTTCACGCTAACGTGACGGTGGCTGGAGTGTAAATGTCATTTTGTTTCTGGGATGTTTTTGTTCTTCATACTGATCTTCCCTGAACCTGTACTGATCCTGCTCTGTTAGCGTCCAGGTTACACTCACATACTTTATTTTGGGGGCGGAGTCACGGGGGCTCCGGCGCACCTTTCTAACATGTATTTTTCTACTCTCTCACGTAGACTCACGTAGGCTCACTCTCACGTCTCCTTCTTCTCGCCATGCTCCTCGTTTCTGTTCTCGCTCGCCTCACTACGTGTCACGTTTCAGCTTTAGTGTCGGGAGCAGCGGAGCTCGTTCTTACTCGCTCACAGCTGGATCGTAGGTCATCATGAAGCTGCGGCGCCCTCAGAGCTGCAGGTTCATGAAGCTGCTGCGCCCTCAGAGCTGCAGGTTCATGAAGCTGCTGCGCCCTCAGAGCTGCAGGTTCATGAAGCTGCTGCGCCCTCAGAGCTGCAGGTTCATGAAGCTGCGGCGTCTTCAGAGCTGCAGGTTCATGAAGCTGCTGCGCCCTCAGAGCTACAGGTTCATGAAGCTGCTGCGCCCTCAGAGCTGCAGGTTCATGAAGCTGCTGCACCTTCAGAGCTGCAGGTTCATGAAGCTGCGGCGTCTTCAGAGCTGCAGGTTCATGAAGCTGCTGCGCCCTCAGAGCTGCAGGTTCATGAAGCTGCGGCGTCTTCAGAGCTACAGGTTCCGCTCCGATGTGTCTAAACTAGCGTCTCACTTCTCAAATATTCAAACTCAAAGAGCTTCAAAGAGAAGGAGCAGGCAGGTGTTCAGTCGTAGTTTCTTTAGATGTTAATTTATCCTCAGCTGATTTGTTTCTCATTGTGATGTTGTGAACCAATCACAGCACAGAAAACTAAGAAGTGTTTTTTTATATTTCCCTGATGTTCTGAAGAGAGAAAACGTCTTCATGACGAGATCAGAAGAAAATTTCCCTTTGATATATCGAAGAATGTCCCGGAAGTCGTCATCCTTTTACGATAAACAAACAAACAGTAAATAAATAAAAACAGCATCAATGAAGTGATGTAAACAAAGGTCGATGGCGAGATCAGAGCTGAAGGATCGTCCTCGCAGCGCCTGATTGGCTGCTGCAGGACGACCTCATCTCTAAATATTTACTTTGAATCAGAGAAACATGAAACACTTGTTTGGTTTCTCAGATCGTCACCTTCGTTACAAAGAGAAACTTTAAACTGAGTCATTCTGACCTTCATCTTCACGCTCGCTCCTCCAGGTACAATCACTCGCTCAGAGCGTGCGTGCGGCGTCCGTGCTCCTACATGACTCACTTTCCGTCTTGAATGCTTTAAAGGTTTCCTCTGGTCGCCTCTTTAATAAACGACCCCTCAGCTCGCCAGCTTCACGCTCAGCGAACGATAGAAACACGGTTTAAAACCTCTGTCTGATGAAGTCCCCCGGCGCCATCCTGCCCCGGCGTGATGTAAGTACTTCTAGACGTGGACTTGCACTTTGAAAAGGCGAGGAGAAGTCCGTCCTGACTTCGTTTTGTCGACCTCAAAAAATAAAAATCTGTAATATTTATTCGTTCTGTTCTTAAAGACGAATCCGAACGTTTGACTCCGTTTCTCTCCACGCCACTTCCTCCGGTTAAAGGTTATTCAAAATATCTTCAGAATCAAACCGTCAGCAATGGCGTGACATGCGGAGGCATGGAGAACATTACGTGAAGATCAATCAGCTTTTGGTGAATCAGCGCTTACAAGCGTCTGCACGCTGACCATGAATTAAACGCCTCTATGTTCTCCGACCGCAATTAAATCTAAAGATTCAATTCATCTCCTTTTATTTTTTCGTCAGACGATTTGAACGAAAGGCTCAGATTTGACGTCGGGCATTGCGGTGGCGTTGAGAGCGGGCGGGATGTGAAGGCGTGTGGGTGTCTGATGGGTTTGTGCCCTTGACTTCCTGTCGTCTGCTCTCAACAGCATGCGGCGCTCGTGTCTGTCAGTGGCCTCACGGCTCAGTCGACTCTGATTTGTTGATGCAATAAGTGAAAGGACCGTCTCCAGGTGATAAACGGCGAGCTGAGGCCGGTCGGGGTTTCTTTTTTTTAGCTTGACTTCCTGTTTGAACCTGTGGAGTCAGCATGGCGTCCTCCTCTGTGGGCCTCTGGGGTTTTTATTAAGAGCAAATAATAAATAAAACTGTTGTTCAATAGTCTCCGCCTCCGTCTCCTTCATGTGTCAAAGTTCATTAAACACCGAGGTCACGAGTCCACGGCCCCGTCTGCAACCATCACAACCTATCAACTGATCAGCACCTGAACTGTCTGACAGATCAGAACCTACAACACTTTAATCAGCCTGGCGTGATCAGAACCTGGCCCGTCTTAAGGGGAAGGAAATACAGGATCTTTGTCCTGAAGGGTCTGAAATCCTTCCTCCCGTGTATAAAGTTCATGTTGCTGCAGATTAAAGCTCCATCATGATTTATAGAAAACGTTCTGTTTTGTGAATCACCTCCCTGCATCACCATGGTAACTTCAAATGATTTTATGTAGTCTTTATTTGGCACTAGGCGTCCTCCATATCCCCCTCAGTCCTTTCATAGTGCCCCTGGTGGCAGATTTTATATATTGTGTTTCATGAGCTTTCTTTTGTTTTAAAATGTACGGAAGCCTTCTACAGTCAAACTTTAAACTAAAGCTGCTGCACAAATGACTATTTTCATTTTCTGGCATGATTAACTCAAATCAAGTCGATGCTGAAGTGTAAAATCCTGCAGTTCCTTGAGTGTCCACTAGAGGCTGGCTGCAGAAGCACAGGAAGTCACATACACACGCATTCTAAAAAGCCTGTTTTTACAGCAGAGATTAATATGTTTACAGCCTGGTTTATAAAACCAAATAGGTCTGATTAGCTCATGTCTCGATCGACACACACTGTACGGGGGGGGTGAATGTTTTGATGACTCATCAGTTTTGATGTATGTTTCAAAGCAACCACCATCATACCTGTGCCAAAGAAGTCCTCTCCATCCTGCTTCAATGACTATCGCCCTGTCGCATTAAACCCCATCCTCATGAAATGCTTTGAAAGGATAGTCATCTTGCCACAAATCTTGACCCGTTCCAGTTTGCATACTTAGCCAACCAGTCCACTGAGGACGCAATCTGCTCTGCTCTCCACCCGGCTCTCACCCACTTAGACACAAAGACTCTTATGTGAGAATGCCGTTCATAGACTTCAGCTCAGCATTTAGCAATATCATACCACTACAGCTGATCTGGAAACTGGACCGACTGGGCTTCAGCATTCCCTCTGCAACTGGCTGCTGGACGTCCTCAGTGAGAGGCCACAAGCAGTACAGGTCAGCAACAACATCTCGAGCACCATCACACTAAGCACAGGGACACCCCAGGGATGTGTGCTCAGTCCCCTGCTCTTCACCCTGCTGACCCATGACTGCACACCTTCAGCACCACATTGTGAAGTTTGTGGATGACACAGCTGTAGTCTGTCTCATCTTCAACAATGATGAGACAAACTACAGGAAGGAGGTCAGCCATCTGACCACGTGGTGCAGAGACAACAACCTCCTGCATAATGTGGGCAAGACCAAGGAGAATGTTGTCGACTTCCGGAGAGGCCACAGGCAGCACCCCCCACTCACCATCAACGGCTCTGCTGTGGACAGAGTGAGCAGCAGTACATGTCTCGGGGTGCACATCACTGGCCAAGAAAGGACAGTAGCGACTCTACTTCCTACGCAAACTGAAGAAGGCGAGAGCCCCCCCACCCATCATGTGCTCCTTCTACAGGGGCACCATCGAGAGCGTCCTGACCAGCTGCATCACTTTGTGGTACAGGAACTGCACCGCCCACAACCTCAAGACCCTGCAGCGCTTAGTGAAGACAGCAGGAAAGATCATCCCTCCCTCCTGGACACCTACAACACCCCCCTCACCCGAGAAGCATCCATTGTTGTTTTTCTGAAAGCACATCTTTGCACATTATTTTGTATACTTGTTTTTTTATCCTGTATATTTTGTATCATTGCATATATTTTAAAAACCTTTTTATACTTTAGCTTGCATCGTGGTTCGGAGAGAAACGTTTTTTCGAACATATGGAAAAATTGACAATAAAGATGACTCATCCGTTTTGATTTGATGAAGAATAGAATAGAATAGAACTTTATTTGTCCACAAAGTAGAAAATTGTCTTTGGCTTCACAAGAACAAGACAGAAAAAACATGACAAACAAGACAACATTCAAGCACAGCAGGAAACCAGGAGAGCGCCTGTAGTCCTCGACAACATCACAGTCAGCATGGTTCGTGAATTTAAAATAATAATTTAGTATAATAATAAGCCAGAGTTTTAAGACATTTCATAAAGTTATATGTTTAAAAACAGTAATTTCATAAAACAATGTGCAGTTAGAGTTGAGGGGGGGGGTCGTTTTTTCCTTTATGAATTTAATAATTTTATTGCATTTGGTACAAATGATTTTTTTGTAAACATTTTTTGTGGCTCTCTCAGTCTGAATCGCCGACCTGATGGAAGCACTTTGAACTGGGAGTGCAGTGGATGAGAAGGGTCACTTGTTATGTCCTGGGCTTTCTTTTTAGTGTTCAGTACATGCCTGTCACAAAGTGGCATCTGTGGTTTCCCTATGATTTTACTAGCGGTATTGACCACTCTTGTCAGTTTGCTCTTACATTTAACATCTAAATGCCCGTACCATGTGACCATGTTAAAAGACAAAATACTTTCTACCAGATTCTTGTACACCATTTCAAGAATCTTTTTACTCACTCTAAACTCATTCAGCTTCCTAAGTAGGTGTAGCCTAGACATAGTCTGTGTTATCTATGAATTTGAGGTGACTATCGTTGTAAGTTCCTAAATGGACTTGGTAAATGGACTTGAGCTTATATAGCGCTTTTCTAGTCTTCCGACTACTCAAAGTGCTTTTTACACCACCTGTCACACCCACCCATTCATACCCTTTCACACACTGATGGTAGTGATTGCTGTGTAGTATCATCCATCAGAAGTAACTAATCCCATTCATACACCACCACTGAAGCAATTCAGGGTTAAGTGTCTTGCCCAAAGACACATGACATGTTGCTCAGCTGGGGATCAAACCCTCAACCTTCCGGTTGAGAGGCGACGACTCTACCAACTGAGCCACAGCCGCCTAAATATTTAAAGCAGTTTACTTTTTCAACAATTTCTCCCCTCACGAGTCAGAAATATTGTTTTTACTGGATATAACCATTTCTTTAGTTTTAGTAATGTTTATCTGTAAAGCACTCGATAGACACCAGTTCTGGAGCGAAGCTACATGATTAGAATACATATTCTCTCCTTTAGTGTCCCCTGCACGTAGGAGGCCAACAAGTGCCATATCATCAGCATATTTGAATAAGCTAAAACCTGAGTCTTGGAGTCTAAACTCATTTGTATACACAGAGAACAATAAAGGTGACAAGATGGTGCCTTGAGGTGCTCCTGCATTTAAAACGGTCAGTTCTCACACATTACCATTTGAGCACAATCTTTGTGGACGCTCAGACAGAAAATCTTTGATCCACAGAATTAGACCCCCATTCACATCTAAATCCAAAAGCCTTTTTAAAAGGATATGTGTTCTGATTGAGTTAAAAGCAGAACTCAAGTCGATAAATAACACTCTAACATAGTTTGTTGTCTGTTGCAAATGTTTGGTCACTTTGTCAATTAAGGTTACTGTTGCATCATCAGTTCCTCTTGACTATGCAAATTGGAGGGGATCAAGATGGCAGGTCACAGCTGATGTTAGGTGTTTGGATACAACCCTTTCCATACTTTTGCATAAAACAGAAGTAAGTGCTATTGGTCTAAAATCATTTAAAAGGTTTGCCCTTGGTTTCTTAGGTACAAGCACTATATTGGACATCTTCCAGGAGCTAGGTACTGTGCACTTGTCCAGCAGAAGCTGAAACAATTTGGTGATGATGACACTTGTGAATGATAAGAGTTATTCACAATAAGGCTTGTAGCTGACCTGATTAACAGGTGGGCACGGTGTAACGGTTTGTCTGGAGTCTTAAAACCCGCCTCAGCTCCAGCTCTCAGCCTGTCGTTAGGTTGACTGAAAGTTAGACTGAGACAGCATTTTGAGCATGGAGACCACCATGGATGGGACTCCAGCGCCCCCTGCAGGAACAGACGGGTGACGTCACTCTGTCTTTAAACATTCATATTTACAGTCTGTGGTTACAATAATAGTCATAAGTTCATTATAAACGAGTCTGTCATTTTGGCACTAATCTGCCTCCATACTCGCATAAATCCCCATTAAAAGCATTGTCATGTCCGTGTTACATAACCAAGCCTCGGGTCTGTGTTTTCCGCACTGATTTGCCCCCATAGGTCCAGTACATGCGATAGTACATTGGGCGGGGTTTATGCACAGGGGCGGGGTCAGTGCTCATTGGCTCAGCCGGATCTAACCACCTCCGCCCCTCCCACCCCCCCTCAGCTGTGGATCAGCTCCGTACGGCTTCCTCATCTCCTCCTGAGCTCCGCACAGGGACCAGACCGCCTCAGAGTAGCAGAAACGGGACCACTACCTGACACACCGCTCCACACCTCCATCATGGCGCTCACCAACGACCCCAACTACAAGAAGCTGGAGCAGTGGTACCGAGACAACGCGGGCAGCCTCAACATGAGGGACATGTTCGAGTCCGACAAGGACAGATTCAGCAAGTTCAGGTTGGAGGACACACACACACACACACACACACACACACACACACACGCACACACACTCACACACACACACACTGTGGACGTGAGGGGAGGAGGAGGGGGCGTGATGCCGACAGAGAAGCACTGAAAGCGGACACATGTCAGGTAACCCCTCTGCATGCTGGAGCCCAGGTGTTAACACACCTTCTTCGGTGGTCTCTGTCACTGCGCTTACGTTACATTTGTGAACTCTGTTCTCCCTATCTGTGAGCTGCAAGGTCACGTTTCATATCCGCGTTCATTCCTTGACGTTAGACGCTCCCAGGTGTGATGTTCTGATCTGTCCTCACCTGTGAGAGAAACCCTCCCGCTGCTAGAACACCGCGAGCCCTCTACAAACCAGCGACAGGCCTCACTTACTGTTAAATCACCCAGATACTAATACTAGCTGCCTTGCTAACGACACAGCATCCATTATCGGACAGCCGTGTTTCGGTTTAACTGGTGACCGTGTTATCTGGTGACATTCAGCCGGAAGCATAGCTAACAGCAGTTCAAAGAGGAAAGTGTCCCCTCGATGCTTTTTATTTACTTTTTCCATTAAATGAGTATCTGATGAGTGCATATATTTTAAATAAAACAAAGAAGCATTCGTTTCTGTCGTTGTAACTTCTGCTGCCTTCACGTGCTCCTCGGAAACATCGTACTTCCCAGTTCTGCTTCGTAAAGCCGACATACAGCCCCGTTCAAGTGCTCTGGTTGTAAAAAAGTCAGGTTGTTCTTTCTTGGCAATCACCAAAAGTGATCAGCTCAGAGCTGGTTTGAGCTGCGGCAGCAGAATAAAGAGCGTTGATTGAGCTTCAGGTAAACATTATCAAAGTGAATAGACTCACCTTTCATGATTCAGTTTAAAGTTTGATCGCTGGTTACAGCTCATAGAAGCATTCTCTATAATGTGCAACTGAAAAATACCTCTTTGACATCACTCCAAAAAGCTTTAACTGGATTAACTCAAAAAATACAAATATATGTTCAGCTCTGCGGCGAGAGACGTAAAAATCAAGCAACACAAAAAATCCACAACCAAAGTCGTTGCCAAAACTTTTAATTATCAATTTTATCGATAGATTGTTGCAGCATCACAGTTTCTGCTATTTGCACTTTAGAATCAGAATCAGTTTTATTGGCCACGTATGCTCACACACTTCAGTGATCTGTTCGCTCTTTGTATAAAAGTATAACATGAAATACCCACAGTGCAGAGGTGAGTAGTGTAAACATGCTGAAATAAACATAATAAAATGTCATTACGTAATAGATGAGTTAATTTGTAATCCTGCACAGCTCTGTGACTTTAATTATTATTTGAATGTACTTAGTTTAGTTTTAGTTTTACTCCTGCGTTGGCAACGAAAACGTTGAATTGAATATTCCCGAGGAGCACTTGAAGGCAGCACAGCCGGTTGAAAGTCACCAGTTAACACGGACACTCTGTAAGCCGTAACACCCAGACTGTGACAGCTTCCCCCCGTCAACCTCTTAAATGTTGAATTAAAGCTCCGTGACTTGATAAAATGTCTAATCATCATATTTAATGTGACAACGGGAGATTTAAAGTGGCTAACGATGCTAACGGAGAAGTAGCTTAAAGCTCATCAGTTAAAGGAGGGAGGGAGGGCTACGTGCGCTGCAGCACATCCTGCAAGGCTGCAAAGAATCTGCCCACATCTCACAGAACATCACAAAACACACATAGTAATAATATTAACAATACATGATGTACTGATTAAGTTCAGTTGTGTGTGACGATAGAGTCACTCTGAGTTATTTGACTGAAGGAGAGAATCAGAGTCAGGTTGTCTGTTTCCACAGAGAGTTGGATTATGATGCCCGCCACGGCGCCATCAGCACGTTGCTGACTGTCAGACGACCAGAAGAGGAAATACAGATATATACTTTTAAAAATAAATGACTCTTTACCTGGAGTGCTGGATTAAAACCAGGAACATGTATTCTTTCATATCACTTGAAATCAAATGAGTTAAAAATGTATAAAACACAAAAAGTGCTAACAGGGGGCGCCGTATAGCCTAGCGGTCATGCTGTGCGCCCCCATGACAGCGGCTGTAGTCCTCGTCCCAACGACCGTGGGGTTTGAATCTGACCTGGGCCCTTTGCTGCATGTCACCCCCCACACTTTTGTAGTGAGAGCGTTAAAATCGTCCCAGTGAAGGCGGGCGGTGTACCGCTGTGAATCTGTCCCGTTAACACTTTCAATGAATGTGTGTCAAACAGCACGACGCTGCAGACGGACGACGGAGAGATCCTGCTTGACTTCTCCAAAAACCTCATCAACCAGGAAGTCATGTCCATGCTGCTCGCCATGGTAACACACACACACACACACCTGTCTCTCTTTAACACACACCTGTCTCTCTTCTCACACACACACACACACACACACACACACACACACACACACACACACACATAGCGCTTTATCTGTCATCGCTAATCAACAGTAATCCTCGTACTGACTCAGATTAAAAATCTTGTCGCTCCACAAAAAACTGAAGTCTGTGTAGTATGTGTATACAGGAACAGACAGAATCTACAGGTGTACACAGGTACAGACAGGTGTACACAGGTACAGACAGGTGTATACAGGTACAGACAGGTGTATACAGGTACAGACAGGTGTCTACAGGTACAGACAGATGTATACAGGTACAGACAGGTGTCTACAGGTACAGACAGATGTATACAGGTACAGACAGATGTATACAGGTACAGACAGATGTATATAGGTACAGACAGGTGTCTACAGGTACAGACAGATGTATACAGGTACAGACAGATGTATACAGGTACAGACAGATGTATACAGGTACAGACAGGTGTCTACAGGTACAGACAGATGTATACAGGTACAGACAGATGTATACAGGTACAGACAGATGTATACAGGTACAGACAGATGTATACAGGTACAGACAGGTGTATATAGGTACAGACAGATGTATACAGGTACAGACAGATGTATACAGGTACAGACAGGTGTATACATGTACACACCCATACAGGTGTATATAGGTACAGACAGGTGTATACAGGTACAGACAGGTGTATTCAGGTGTTCCCTAGGCTACAGGTGAGGTCTGAAGTCTTTAATCTTGCACCTCAGAACCTTGCAGACTGTAGACATGTCAGATGTGTCATATTTACACCTGATCACACAGAAACAGCATGTCTGCACTGGTTACCGTGGTAACAAGACGACTGCCATCTTCACACGTGTGAAGTTTAAGCGTGACGCTTCATCATGTTTGTCTGTGAGTCCCGTTACGAGTGACCAGAGAGAAACTTTTAATCCAATCACAGCGAGCGGATTGAGATTGGTGGTATTAACGTCAGACTTCATAATGAATTAGTGACTCAGCACTTTTTTTAAGTAGTCTGACTTATCGTTGAGAATAATTAAACACGCTTATCTTTTCTTCTCACATCACATGATATAGATACCTGTTTGTTACCACGGCAACAGAGATAGATGTCCTGCACACCTGATGTTTGATACATTATTTCTCATGGTTAAATGTTGCACACAAACTCCTGCACGCTGTCTGAACAAAAATCCGGTGTAAACAGGGTTAGCGTTAGCTTCAGTACTCACACTCATTCTCTCGCTACAGAACACGTGATGTTTTAACGTCTCCACATTTGGACACATTTGACGACCTTACCTCAGCGTTGGTCAATCCTCTGTAACCATGCTTATATTTTGAAATCTGGAGGTCAAACCAGATTTACTTCACTCAGTCACTTTGGATTTCTTCATCACAGATAAACACACTGCTCTGTTTCACACACACAATGAAACAGGAAGATTAGAACACACACACAGACAGCTCATTGTCCTGACACACTGTGTTAACATCAAGAGGAATGTGGAAACACAGCACACAATACTTCCTCCTCAATCTGTACACACACATACATGAGGGTTACTACAGATACCTGTTACTACAGATTCAAATTGTTTCAACATTGTGTGTGTGTGTGTGTGTGTGTGTGTGTGTGTGTGTGTGTGTGTGTGTGTGTGTGTGTGTGTGTGTGTGTGTGTGTGTGTGTGTGTGTGTGTGTGTGTGTGTGTCGTTCTCAGGCCAAGTCAATGGGAGTGGAGGAGGCTCGAGAAAAGATGTTCTCTGGAGAGAAGATCAACTTCACTGAGGTACAAACACAGCCTGCATCACAAACATACCTAGAACATACTAACCAAACACCGTGAGAAAAACATGGAGGGAAAAAACCCAGCAGTGTTTACAGTAAACACAGTGATTTCAACATATAATGTATCTGCAGTGTTTAGATGTTTACAGTAAACACAGTGATTTCAACATTTAATGTATCTGCAGTGTTTAGATGTTTACAGTAAACACAGTGATTTCAACATTTAATGTATCTGCAGTGTTTAGATGTTTACAGTAAACACAGTGATTTCAACATATAATGTATCTGCAGTGTTTAGATGTTTACAGTAAACACAGTGATTATAACATATAATGTATCTGCAGTATTTAGATGTTTACAGTAAACACAGTGATTTCAACATATAATGTATCTGCAGTGTTTAGATGTTTACAGTAAACATAGTGATTTCAACATATAATGTATCTGCAGTATTTAGATGTTTACAGTAAACACAGTGATTTCAACATATAATGTATCTGCAGTATTTAGATGTTTACAGTAAACACAGTGATTTCAACATATAATGTATCTGCAGTATTTACATGTTTACAGTAAACACAGTGATTTCTGCGTTTAATGTATCTACAGTGTTTAGATGTTTACAGTAAACATAGTGATTTCAACATATAATGTATCTGCAGTATTTACATGTTTACAGTAAACACAGTGATTTCTGCGTTTAATGTATCTACAGTGTTTAGATGTTTACAGTAAACACAGTGATTTCTACATTTAATGTATCTGCAGTGTTTAGATGTTTACAGTATATATTGTGTGTCTGATGGACTTAACAGGTAGAAACAGGTCGCTGTGTTCAGTCTTTGTTTTCAGTGTTTCATGAATAGACTTTTTTATTCAGCTTTAATGAAGCAGCTCTGAGCTCTGCTGCAGACTGGAGCTGCATCACAGTGACTGCACACAATTACTCGTGAGTGAGTGAGTGAGTGAGTGAGTGAGTGTGTGTGTGTGTGTGAGTGTGAGTGTGAGTGTGTGTGTGTGTGTGTGTGTGTGTCATGATGAAATGTAGTTGTGTAACAGCTTCCTCAGTGACTTTGCAGTTTGTTTAGTAAAAACAGATTTCAGGTGTGAATATTTAAGTTTATGTAAATATGTATTTTCACTTCATCTGTTGATCATTTGTCCTAAAGGATTTATTTTATATTTTAGTTTTAAAAACTGAAAATCAAGAAAATAAAAAGTTTTATTTTTGGTCCAAACCCAAAAATGTCAGATTAAATAAAACTGTCTGTGTCTCTCTTTCTGTGTGTGTGTCTTATGTTTCTGTGAATATTGTTATTGAATATTGTGTGTGTGTGTGTGTAGGGTCGTGCAGTGCTCCACGTCGCTCTGCGTAATCGCTCCAACAAGCCGATCACTGTGGACGGTCAAGACGTGATGCCGGAGGTGAACCGAGTTCTGGACAAGATGAAGGCGTTCTGTCAGGTCAGTGTGAACATCAGTTTTACAGTGTAAAAGATTAAAACAAATCAGCAACCTCCAGTGTTACAAGATGATGCTGAAGTGTAAAATCCTGCAGTTCCTTGAGTGTCCACTAGAGGCTGCTAACCCTCAGCTCCAGCTCTCAGTCTGTCGTTAGGTTGACTGAAAGTTAGACTTAGGCCCTTTTTCAAACCAACACCTACACCCTCCCCTTCCGTGACGAAGTGCACTCCGTCAGAAGTCACACTCTCAGCTGAATGAAGTCTCCTTCATCAAGGTGTAGGGTAGAAATACAGCGGCAGGCTTTGGGAAAAACTTCCCTCTCTCAGGTGGAAACAGGAACTGGGTGTTACCATGGTTACTCAGCGGTATCTTACGGGATCTGCTTTTTTTTGTAGCTAATGCATTCTGTAAAAATATTTATGTAGCCTAGATTATTCTTCTTCTTTAGTTATATTAGTGTAGACTTATAACAAAATTATTAGAGTCTACATTGTTTATTGTAATTTCAGTTAATTTATTGTAATTTCATAGATCAGGGTGTCCAAAATTAATGCAAAGACAAGGATAATATTGTTGAACATCAGAGCAGCAACAAGTGTATTTTTTTGTTGTTGAATTGAGATTTCACAAAGACATCAAAAGTAGAAAAATAAGAAATAAATATTAAGAGCGAAAAGTTGTCTGCAACATGATTTAATATTCTTTTGTTTTTGCAACAGTCCCTGTAAATATAAAACACTTTACAATAAATAAACATATATTTGATCCTCAATACACATTTGAAGTTGTTAACGTCTGTATGACGATATTAAATGTCTATCTTAGTTGGAGCAGTGTTTGAACTCACAGGTTGCTTCATCCATGACGACCGGACACAATAAGCGCCGCACGTGATCCAAAAGTCGGCATCGGTGCACACTCGCTGGTGGAGGGTTTTATAACCCACTACCACTCCCTGCTAATTGGTTTGGGGCGGACTTAATATGGCGAACCCTCCGCAAGGACGCGCAAATGGAGGGGTAGTGGGTAGGGAGAGGGTGTAGTGGCTGGTTTGAAAAAGACCCTGATACAGCATTTCCATCATGGAGACCGCCATCGATGGGACTCCAGCGCCCCCTGCAGGAACAGACGGGGGACACTACTCAGGCTTCAAACATTCATATTTACAGACTATGATTTGTGTTTTTTGCAGAGGGTCCGCAGCGGGCAGTGGAAAGGCTTCAGCGGGAAAAGCATCACTGACGTGGTGAACATCGGCATCGGGGGCTCTGACCTGGTGAGTGACCTGCAGCTGAGCATGTGAGAGAGTCTCAGTCTGATGTGGAATAAAGCTCTATGTCTAACGGTGTGTTTGTGATGTGTTCAGGGCCCTCTGATGGTCACCGAGGCTCTGAAGCCATACTCATCCGGGGGACCAAACGTTTGGTTCGTCTCAAACATCGATGGGACTCACATGGCCAAGACCCTCGCCCAGCTCAACGCAGAGACCACACTGTTCATCATCGCCTCCAAGGTGTGTGTGTGTGTGTGTGTGTGTGTGTGTGTGTGTGTGTGTGTGTGTGTGTGTGTGTGTGTGTGTGTGTGTGTGTGTGTGTGTGTGTGTGTGTGTGTGTGTGTGTGTGTGTGTGTGTGTGTGTGTGTGTGTGTGTGTGTGTGTGTGTGTGTGTGTGTGTGTGTGTGTGTGTGTGTGTGTGTGTGTGTGTGTGTGTGTGTGTGTGTGTGTGTGTGTGTGTGTGTGAGATATACGTCTGTGTGCGTGCGTGTGCGTGTGTTGCTGACTCACTTGGTGCTGTGTGTTTCAGACGTTCACCACACAGGAGACTATCACCAACGCAGAGTCTGCCAGAGAATGGTTCCTGAAGACCGCCAACGATGTGAGTCGTTAAAGATCCACCTTCTTACTGAGCAGCGGGGGGGCAGACTACCAGGGGCCCCAATACAGGAAGGGGCCCTTATTACTGATATGTCAGACATTATGTGATTGTCCCTCTCTCTCTGGTCAGATGAAATATGATCTGTGGATTATTTCATGATGGCAGTGTAGATCTCATAACCTCGTCTGCTGTCTCTCTCTTTTGTTTCACAGAAATCTGCCGTGGCCAAACACTTTGTGGCTCTCTCCACCAACGCAGTGAGTAACATTCAAACTGCTTTGATTCAACCAATCAGAGCTGAGCCATCAGGAGGAGGGTGTGACTGTCTGTGGGAGACGTCAGGACACATCAGGCTGATGTCAGGGATTAAAAACAAGTGAAGCATGTTGATCATGTCACTGATAAAGGAGCAGCTTCTCACATCACCTTTCAGTCCGTCATTAAAACATTGTTTATGTAGGAATTCAGAAGATCAGCTTCAATGAAATCATCTTCCTCTCGTCCCACCCTTCCTCAGTAAACAAGTCTCAGCCCTTCTCCTTAGTTACTGTTGCTGGGGAGGAAGAGACAACACAAAACACAGTGGGCTACAGCGGTGTACTGATCCCGATCGATAGAGAACAGCTCTGTGTGTGCATGTGTGAGTGAGTGTGTGTGTGTAGCTCCCGCTGTGTGTTTACACACCATGCTCGCCCTTTAACAACAACACAATGAAATATAAACTTGCACACACGGTGATATGTTGTGGAATTAAAATGTAGGAAAGATGTGGTGATCAAATCAGAATTTTTCTCTTTCATTTCCACACAAACAAGAAGAGAAGATGATGACGTGAGAGATTAACACACACACCCCCCCCCCTCTCTCTCTCTCCCTCCCTCTCTCCTCCTCTCTACCTCTGTATCTCTCCTCTCTCTCTCTCTCTCTCTCCTCTTCAGGTCAAAGTTAAGGACTTTGGCATCGACACAGCCAACATGTTTGAGTTCTGGGATGTAAGTCTCTGTACATGTGTCTGTGTGTCTGTGTGTCTGTGTGTGTGTGTGTGTGTGTGTGTGTGTGTGTGTGTGTGTGTTTGGTGTGGACTCTGTCTGGACGATGGTCGTCATGGTAACAGATGTTTCCATATCGATAACTGTTTGATACCACGGCAACAAAAACAGCAGTCGCAGGTTGTGTAATGTCACTGTCTGAAATGCACAGATCACTGGGCACAGTTTGGAGAAGTGGGAGGAGCGAGGGATTCTGCTCTATCTCCTCCCTCTTCTCTCGAGCCCCTCCCACTTTATCAATCGAACTTTGGAGACTTAACTGATCAGAGATGTTTTAAAGTACGTGGTATCAAACATCTGACGACCTGAGTCAGGACTCGTGTGCTGTGATTGGTGGACTGACTGTGTGATGTCATGTTTGCTCCTCCTCCTCAGTGGGTCGGAGGTCGTTACTCTCTGTGGTCGGCCATCGGTCTGTCCATCGCTCTGCATGTAGGTACGTCTGCTCCTAACCTTTCCTAACCTAAGATGAGGGGAGGTAAGAAACATCTTTTAGAAATAGATCAGTGAACATCTGTCCATCCTGATGATCTGATGGCTCTGCAGATGTAGTGTTTTACTGCACGACTCAACTCTTAACTCAAACATGTCTGACGCTCTGATCTCAGCGGGTCCAATCACTGAGTGCACAGCGTGTGTTTCTGCAGACTTAAGCATAAACCAACAAAGATTACTTTAAAAAACACGTTGTGAAACGTGAGCAACAGGTGATGTAACAAAAAGAAATGAGTCCTTACAATTTGATCATCTGCGCTCACATCCTGTCTCCTGATTGGAGGGTTCATAATGTGGGAATAACAAAACTAACGTATCCTCAGAAGTTTGTCCAAGTTTGAGGCTGATGAGTGAATTCTGAAGGAAGATGAAGGAATCTAAATATTTCTTCATAACAAATATTATCTTGAAGGATCTTTAATACAAACCTGTGTCATCTGCATACAGCTGGATGTTACAGTCTGTTATATAGAAGAGTTTCATAAACTGTAAACGTGACAGGACCCAGGACTGACCCCTGAGGAACACCTTACATCTTGGAAGATTCATTAAACCAGTTCATTGTCCTTAAAAAGATCTAAAGGGTTCGGATCAGACTCGTCTCAAACTTAAGAGAAAACTTATAAAGAGTTTCTCTCATTTCTATTTACTGACTCACTTTATAATAATAGTTTACTAAACGTGTTTCACCCTCTGCTCTCCCGTTGACATTTGACGTTAACTTCGGATGTTTGTGTTTCAGGTTTTGAAAACTTTGAGCAGCTTCTGTCCGGAGCTCATTGGATGGTAGGAGAACGTTTATTATTGATCAGCTGTTCCCGTTTCTCTCTGAGACTCTGTACGCTTACATCTGCTGTCTTAAACAACCTGTCTGTCCTCATCATGACCCTGTCTGTCCTCATCATGATCCTGTCTGTCCTCATCATGATCCTGTCTGTCCTCATCATGAACCTGTCTGTCCTCATCATGATCCTATCTGTCCTCATCATGATCATGTACCTGTCTGTACTCATCATGTACCTGTCTGTCCTCATCATGTACCTTTCTGTCCTCATCACGATCCTGTCCGTCCTCATCATGTACCTGTCCGTCCTCATCATGTACCTGTCTGTCCTCATCATGTACCTTTCTGTCCTCATCATGATCCTGTCTGTCCTCATCATGATCCTGTCTGTCCTCAACATGAACCTGTCCTCATCATGTACCCATCTGTCCTCATCATGAACCCCTCTGTCCTCATCATATACCTGTCTGTCCGCATCATGATCCTCTGTCCTCATCATGATCATGTACGTGTCTGTCCTCATCATGTACCTTTCTGTCCTCATCATGATCCTGTCTGTCCTCAACATGAGCCTGTCTGTCCTCATCGTGAGCCTGTCTGTCCTCATCATGAACCCCTCTGTCCTCATCATGTACCTGTCTGTCCTCATCATGTACCTGTCTGTCCTCATGTATCTGTCTGTCCTCATCATGTACCTGTCTGTCCTCTCTCTGCAGGATAACCATTTCCGCAGCACCCCCCTGCAGCAGAACGTTCCCGTTCTTCTCGCTCTGCTTGGCGTCTGGTACATCAACTTCTTCCAGGCAGAGACTCACGCCATGCTGCCCTACGACCAGTACATGCACCGCTTCGCCGCTTACTTCCAACAGGTCAGGAGGGGGAGGGGCTTCATCTGTTAAGAGGAAACAACAACAAAACACACTGACAGGAAGCTTAAATACAACAAACAAACACATTCATGTGTGTGTGTGTGTGTGTGTGTGTGTGTGTGTGTGTGTGTGTGTGTGTGTGTGTGTGTGTGTGTGTGTGTGTGTGTGTGTGTGTGTGTGTGTGTGTGTGTGTGTGTGTGTGTGTGTGTGTGTGTGTGTGTGTGTGTGTGTGTGTGTGTGTGTGTGTGTGTGTGTGTGTGTGTGTGTGTGTGTGTGTGTGTGTGTGTGTGTGTGTGTGTGTGTGTGTGTGTGTGTGTGTGTGTGTGTGTGTGTGTGTGTGTGTGTGTGTGTGTGTGTGTGTGTGTGTGTGTGTGTGTGTGTGTGTGTAGGGAGACATGGAGTCTAACGGGAAATACATCACTAAAGATGGAAGCCGTGTGAACTATCACACTGGACCAATCGTGTGGGGGGAACCAGGAACTAACGGACAACACGCCTTCTACCAGCTCATACACCAGGGTAACACACACACCAGCATCATATCACACGTTTATATGTTGTTGTTTTCCGTGAAGCGGTCAATGACTCGTTTCTCCTCCAGGAACTCGGATGATTCCTGCTGACTTCCTCATTCCTGCTCAGTCTCAGCATCCAATCAGCAACAACCTCCATCACAAGGTACCGCCCCCTGACCTGCTCTGAGTCCTCTTATCTGATGCAGGAACACTTTCTGTTCACTTGGACTCACCTGTGTGAGGTCACAGCGTCAGTCAGATGGAACATGATCAGAGTGAGCTGCAGGTGTTCTCACGTCCTTGTTCAGGGGAACAATTGACGACTCTCCACCTGAACATTAGCTCTTCCTCCTCCTCTGAGCTCAAATATACACTGCCTGTCCAAAAAAAAAAAGTTGCCACCTGGATTTAACTAAGCAAATAGGTAAGAGCCTCCCATTGGATAATAACTGCATGGGCGATTATCTTTCAGCTGGCAACAAGTTATTTAACCCCAACTAATGCAATGAGTATCTTCTCATTTCTTAAACAACCATGTTGAAAGACCCATCCTGTGGTCGTGGAAAAGATGTTAAGTCTGTTTGAGAAGGGTCAAATCATTGGCATGCATCAAGCAGAGAAAACATCTAAGGAGATTGCAGAAACTACTAAAATTTAGTTAAGAACTGTCCAACGCATTGTTAAAAACTGAAAGGAAGATTTACCCTGTTCCAGAGTGATCAGGGTAAGAAGAGAGGCAGATGAAGTGATGCACCCATCATGATCTGGGGTTGCTGCAATTGGTCAGGTCTAGGTTCAGCAACATTATGTGCCCAAAGAATGAGGTCAGCTGACTACCTGAATATACTGAATGACCAGGTTATTTCATCAATAGATTTTTTCTTCCCTAATGGCACGGGCTGTTCCAAGATGACAATGCTAGGATTCATCGGGCTCAAATTGTGAAAGAGTGGTTCAGGGATTGGCCACCACAGAGTCCAGACCTTAACCCCCATTGAGAATCTTTGAGATGTGCTGGAGAAGACTTTGCGCAGTGGTCCGACTCTCCAAATCATCAATACAAGATCTTGGTGAAAAATGAATGCAACACTGGACGGAAATAAATCTTTTGACATTGCAGAAGCTTATCGAAACAATGCCACAGCGAATGCGTGCCGTAATCAAAGCTAAAGGCGATCTAACACTAAAATGTTTAGTGTGTGACCTTTTTTTTTTTGGTGGCGACTTTTATTTTGGCCAGGCAGTGTATTATTGTTGTAATTATTTTGTGTGTTTGTGCGTTCAGATCCTGGTGGCGAACTTCCTGGCTCAGACTGAAGCTCTGATGAAGGGAAAAACTTCCGATGAGGCTCGAAGAGAGCTGGAGGCTGGCGGCCTGAAAGGAGACGCTCTGGAGAAACTGCTACCACACAAAGTAAGAACATCATCATGATGTTGTATCACCTGAGGGATGACAAAGGGTTAAATATTAAACATTAAGTCAACTTTCTCTGTGTTCTTCTCTTTCTTCTGAAGGTGTTTGAGGGAAACAAGCCGAGTAACTCCATTGTTTTTAAGAAGCTGAGTCCGTTCATGCTGGGAGCTCTGGTCGGTGAGTTCTCTTCATCCATATATCAAATAAAAATACAGACAGACCGTTAAAGGACCAACCAGTGAGATGTGTAGTGAGTGAAATGATAAAGTGAGCTTACTATATCATCAGACATTAAGGAAACATGCTATGTTGAAGTGCTGGCTTCTCTGACAACAATGCAGCAGCCAGTATGTCCTCCTAACTTTAGATTCTGGTCCTGAATGCTCTGGATTTGTTTGGACCAGAGAAGGTAGGCGGTTTTAAGGCACCACCACATGGCCGTTTTGGACGCCCCTCAGTTTGCCAGATATGAGACCAGTTATCAGGTCAAACCAACAGGTGTGATGGAAGCGGGCAAGACAACTGGTCTAAAAAGCCTAAACACTGAAGCTTCAGTGTCCACCACATGGCAACCTGCATGCGCATCAACTCTAGAGAGGAGGGGGGGAGCCCAGTTCTCTAAAATGTTTAGAATTTAGACTGCAGTACCCATTTTAAACACTAGGGGTCAGAGTTACATACTGCTCCTTTAATCTGCTGCTGTTTAGATTTATACCACCTGACGGCCACTAGGGGTCACTGTTCCTGCAGGTAAACAGGTGGGACATGGTGTTAACATGGTTTTATAAATGTGTCATGAATCCCTCGCAGCAGGTTTATAGAAATATCACTTCTTTAATATGACTGATCTTTCAGGGTGAGATGTAGAAATAGGCCTGCATCCTGAAAGTGAATATGATAGTGACAATCAGGAACACTAATAAGACTTCTTATGAGACATTATTCAAAATGTTTGAATAATTATGAATGAACACAGACATGTTTGTCGTTTCACCGCACAGAAGCAGCAGCTGTCGTTTAATGGACTTAAAGGTGAATTCATTGATTCTGTTTTTCAGCCATGTACGAACACAAGATCTTTGTGCAGGGAGTCATGTGGAACATCAACAGCTACGACCAGTGGGGGTGAGTCTACACACACACACCTGAACACATTACACACATACCTGTGATCTGTAGTTAATGTTTTTTTTCTGCTCAGGGTTGAACTGGGGAAACAGCTGGCGAAGCAGATCGAGCCAGAGCTGAAAGACGACTCGGAGGTCACCTCCCATGACTCGTCCACTAACGGACTCATCAACTTCCTGAAGAAGAACTTCGCCTGAGCCCCCTCCTCCTCCTCCTCCCCCACTCTGTACTCCTCTGTCATTGGCTGAAGCTCTGTTTTGGTCCGTCCGAGCACTTCCTGTTTGTTGATGTGATACGTCACATGTAGCCGTGTTTAAACTTGAAAAGGGAGATTATATATTGCTTTAAAGGGAGAAGAGAAAATCAAATGTGCAGATGTTACTGTAGGTGACTACTCTAGTCAGCACTGCCTTTCAAAATAAAAGCCCTGTTGTCACTGGATCACATGGTTTTGTCTTATTTCTACCAAGGTTGACATGATAGCAGAATTTAAAACTTTGATATGATTCTAATGAAAATCAAATTATATCTATACCTGTTTGTTACCATGGAAACACAAATATTAGTCCCAGATACCTGATGTTGGATAAATTAATTATGAGAAATAAACTGCACACTGACTGAATGATACAAATGATGTTGGCTGTGCACCAGTTTGTCTGTGATTGATGAGTTCATTCCTCTCACACTCACCATAGATTCAGAATGTAAAGCATAATAAAGAGCCCATATTATGCCCTTTTTAGGGTTTGTATATTTAATCTATGTACCTACTTTTGTACGTTCACAATAGCTAAAGTCCGAAAAAAGTGTCTGTTTTCATGTACTGCTCCTCCTTGCTCCCTCTACGCTCTGAGTCCGTCAGCTACACTCTGTTGAGCCCACACTGTTAGACCCCATGTGGGCCAAGTCTGCTCTGATTGGTCTGCCGGTCCGCTCTGTCGTTATTGGTCAGTTGCTCAGTACGCGTCTTGGAAATTTCAACATGAGCTGCAGGGCTTGCCACAACAAGCCAATGGGCTTAGATCAGTGATCTCACACTGACAATGACGTCGCACTGACAAATTTTTATCGAGGGGGGCTAGAACCGAGCGTTACATGCGGCTAATGCTACAGCTAACAGGAGGATGTAGGAGAAGCCAGGTTTCTGCAGACTTTGAATTTTTGCACATAGATGTGCCTAAACATGCACAGGACACTTGGAAAACACACTAAAGAGCATATAAAACCAGAAAAAGCATAATATGGGCCCTTTAAATAAATCTACGACAGCACACGGTCCAGAGGTTAAAGGTCAGGGACTGAATTAGCTGAGGTGACACCAAACATACAGCTAGCAGCTCCCACCAGTCACTCTAAGAGGCCACGCCCCCTAATTCTACATCCCTTTAAACCTTGATATAATGTAAACAGGTGAGTTGTATAAACATTCAGCCCGTACAGTTGAAGAGAGAAATAGAGACCCAAACTTGTACCAGACTGTAAACATGTTTATTTTAACATGGGGCTCTATGGGGACTGACTCACTGCAGGAGACAGACTCTAGTGGACACTGGAGGAACTGCAGCTGTAAAGTTGGACATTTTAACATGGGGCTCTATAGGGACTGACTCACTACAGGAGACAGACTCTAGTGGACACTGGGGGAAGTGCAGCTGTAAAGTTAGACATTTTAACATGGGGCTCTATGAGGACTGACTCACTTAGTGTATACTTCAGGAGAGTTAATATACCAAAGACTCTTGTCTCCTGCTGGAGTTTGAAAGACGTTGTCCGACTAAAACAGAATAAAATGTGTCTGGATGATCTTAATCTTCAGTGAGATTTGACAGGAACAGGACCGGTTTGTTTCTTTATCATATGTGAAGTGTTCCATGAAAGAACAGGTTTCTAGAAACACACCTGTGGAGGAGAAAAACATACCTGTGTGCAGAGTGGGCGGGGCTATGAGTGTGACGACTGTGTAAGATTTTACATGAACACTTAGCTGTAGGAGATGAACACATCGTCAGAGGATGGAGATCACTTCCTGTTTCTGTTGGGTGTCTGCAGCTGTGTTTGTCATCACTTTGCTCTGGAGATTTATCTGGGGAGGTGGGACTCATGTTGGGGCCCTCGTCGGGGCCCTTGGGGCCTCCCTGTGTTTTATCCTTCCTCCCGTCTACCGTGGGGTCGCTCTCCTCGGCTGCAGCTTCATCCTGACCTTTGTCACTGAGAGGAGAGGCAAGATGCTACAGGCGGGGGGAAGAGCGGTGCTGGTAACAGGTTAGTTAGACCCTTCTCATACACACACACACAGACACACACACACACACACACACACACACACACACACATATATATCACACACACAGCTAGCAGTACATCACATTAAATACTCTTTAGTCGGCTGTAAAAAAAAAAATGTCTGGTCATCTCCGGCATCCAGTCCGGGGGGGGGGGGGGGGTAAATGGGCGTGTCCAGGGTGTTTAAATGGGCGTGTCCAGAGATGGTTTTTTAAATGGGCGTGTCCAGAGGGGTTTAAATGGGCGTGTCCAGGGGCCCCCTTGAAATCTGAATTGTCATCCCAAAATCCAAATCTGATTGGCTACTTGTTTAATCAGAGGCAGACGTTTTGTTTGTACTATTAGTTGTAAATAAATACTTGAAAATTCCAAACCAAAACTTGCGCACCCTGTTGGTCTTACCTTGACAGCGTGCACGAGTTTGCCATCTTTGTTTTTGAGTCTCTAAAGAATCAAACTATAAGATTTAAATGTTGCCAAAGGTAAGGTAAAGTACATATCATCAAAGGGGATAGGAAAGGGCTAAAAGGCCACCACTAATAAGTCAGCGCCCCAGGTTGCCCCCCCCCCCCCCCCCCCGCCCCCCTCAGTCCAAAAAGTCTGGACACGCCCCTACTGCCATCTGAACAGCAGCTGCTCACTTCGGAATGAAACGGAGACGTGGACGGATCAATGGAAGCCGAGATCTGATCAGGAATGTTTGATGTGAAAGATTCACCTGAGCTTGACTTTGAGCAGCACACTGTGTGTGTGTGTGTGTGTGTGTGTCACCGTGTGTGTCACCGTGTGTGTCACCTGTGTTGCAGGTTGTCTCTTCCTGTTGCAGGTTGTGTTGCAGGTTGTCTCTTCCTGTTGCATGTTGTGATGCAGGTTGTGTTGCAGGTTGTCTCTTCCTATTTCATGTTGTGATGCAGGTTGTCTCTTCTCTCGGCGGCTGTGGCTCAGTTGGTAGAGTCGTCGCCTCTCAACCGGAAAGTCAACGGTTCAATCCCCAGCTGGGCAACATATCCCATGTGTACTTGGGCAAGACACTTAACCCTGAATTGCTCCCACTGCTTCAGTGGTGGTGTATGAATGGGATTAGTTACTTCTGATGGATGACACTACATAGCAATCACTACCATCAGTGTGTGAATGGGTGTGAATGGGTGGGTGTGACAGGTGGTGTAAAAGTGCTTAGAGTAGTCGGAAGACTAGAAAAGCACTATATAAGTCCATTTACCATCCATTCCTGTTGCAGGTTGTGATTCAGGGTTTGGTCACGCTCTGGCAAAGCGGCTCAGTGACGAGGGCTTGCAGGTGTTTGCAGGTGTTCTGGATGTGAACGGAGGCGGAGCTCAGCAGCTCAGAGAGCGAGGATCTGAAAAGCTGAAGGTGCTGCAGCTGGATGTGACGGACAGCGCGCAGATAGAGACTGTTCACCAGTACATCTGCACTCAGGTGGAGGACACAGGTAACACTGAACCCCACGCCATGAACAAGACCTTATTCAGGTTGCCATGGTATCAACTTGTCAATCACTGGCAGCCCTGCCCTAACTCCTCCCCCTGATTCCTGGTCTCTTTTACTCAGTTGACCGTACTTGGATAAGTGGGTGCAGCAGGAGTGGAGAGGGGGTAACCCTGGCCCTTTCTGAATAGTCACAGTTCAGTATGCAGTGCTGACTGTTCAGTAGACTGAACCCTCGTGGTCATTCAGTAGTCTGAACCCTCGTGGTCATTCAGTAGACTGAACCCTCGTGGTCATTCAGTAGTCTGAACCCTCGTTGGTCGTTCAGTAGACTGAACCCTCGTTGGTCGTTCAGTAGTCTGAACCCTCGTGATCGTTCAGTGGTCATTTTTTGGGTCAGTATTCTGAACATTTCAGGATAGATACTAACTTCCTGGTTTTATGCAGTATGGATCGGATGCATCCTTTCAGGAAATTAGTTGTTTTTCACCCACAATGCAGTGCAACATTAAACGTAAAACGTCACTTCAGGACCCTGTGATGCGTTTGTCGTCTCTGCAGGATTGTGGGGTTTGGTGAATAACGCAGGAGTCCTTCAGTGTCCCACAGACGCAGAGCTCCAACCCATCACGTGGTACAGACGCTGCATGGACGTCAACTTCCTGTCGGCGGTGAGGCTGTGTCAGGTGTTCCTCCCGCTGCTCAGGAGATCCAGAGGACGCATCGTCAACGTGACCAGCATGGCAGGTACGTTTAGTGTCGTCACGGTAACAGATTTTTAAACTTCTTTTCCTATTCCTTAATCAATAAGTTTATGGATAAAGTGAATTGATGAAGGCAATGTTTCTTTCTCCAGGCGAGGTGCCCTTGCCGATGTTTACGTCTTACGGAGCGTCGAAGGCCGCCCTCAGCATGTTCTCCAGGGTGCTGAGGATGGAGATGTGTGTGTGGGGCGTCAGAGTGACTTTAATCCAACCTGGAGGCTTCAGAACAAGTAGGTGTGAGTTCACTGTGACCTCTGTGGGTTATGACTCAGACTCTTGATATTTGATGGGGCCTTAGTGAACCACACACCCCTTTGCTTCCTGGACTCTGACGTCTCTGTCTTTAGGTGTTCCATGATCAATTCTGCCCTGAACCCGGATCTCTCTGTTTCTTCCTCTCAGGTATCTTCGGTAACAGTGAAGACGTCTCTCGGTTCACAGACGAGGTCCTGGCGGCTGTGTCCCCTGAAGCCAGAGAGGATTATGGGAAGATGTACATCTCGTCCCTCCCCGGCTTTCTGTCCAAAATGTCCCAGCAGTCCTCAGAAGACCTGTCTCCAGTGGTGGAGGACATGCTCCACGCTCTGCTGTCTGTTCATCCCAGACCGCTTTACACCCCTGGACAGATGGCGTGGCTGCTCCCGCTCCTGCACCGCTGCTGCCCCGCTGCCGTGTCGGAGTTCCTCATCAGGAGGCTGTTTGTACCAAGCGCCTGTCGACCTGCAGGACTGACGACCAGCTGAGAAGCTAAACACACAAACTATTAAACAAGAACCAACATCCAGAGACCGAAGATCTAAAGAGTCAGTAACATGAACATTTATCAGGTCAGAGAAGAAAATTATTTTAACCTCGGCTGTATTGAGTTTAATGCAGTGGACTATATAGTGCACTCACTGAGCAAAATTAAAAAACATTTCAGACACTACTTGCTCACTCACTGGCCGCTGACAGTGACGTCATTGTTGTCGCGCAACTGAAACGCGCAGCTTAGCAACGGCCGAGGATCAATAACAACGGTAAATAACAGCATGAATTTCTGTGATAACTCATATTATACTGAGTGTATTTTCATGAAACATTTGCAAATAAGAAATACTTATAAAATATTGAATTTTACATAATGAGACATATTTTCGGACCAAAACTAAATTATTTATGCTCACAGACTCTGGTTTCTCGTCTGTCATCATCATTAGGACAAACTAACATCACTAAAGTTGATGATCTCTTAATCTTTATTAAAACTGATCATAGATTTCAGTAAAACGCTCTGAATATGAACTTTAATGACTTTCTGTGTTCATGCTGGTCGCTCCTCTCGTCCGTTTGAGAGCAGCCGAGTCAAACGCCACTCTCAGCTCGTAAAAATCTTTTGAACTGCAATGCATGATGGTATATATTGCACGCATAGTGACCATCGCTCATACACTACTTTTCAAAATGCATTGTGGGATACATTGAGTGGACTATATAGTGTATGACCATGCTCACTCAGAAGTCGGACAGCACTACAAAATGGCGTGTGATTTCGTACACAGCCTATGAAATATCTACAGTCTGCATCAGACATTTCCCACAATGCAAAGCGGCAGGTCAGAGGTCAAAATGACGGACAGCAACATTCATCGCAACAGAGGAAATAATCTCAATCAGACCAAACCACACAAATATATCTTTATTGATTTTGTAAATCATGAAAATCTAAATTTATCTCTGCTCAGATTTTTTCAGACTGTAAGCGGACGCTACATTGTAGCGGCGTTTGACGTCTGTTGTTTACTTCCTCATTCCAAGACCAGAAACCATCTTAGCTGGTCCTGGTGTACTGCAGATTAACCAGAGACTGGAGGTCAGACTACAGACTGCTGTAGGGCGCAGTACGATGGACACTAGCAATGTACCATACTACATACGTTACATGCTACAGTAACATGTAGTCCATACTACACAGACAGAAACAACACAAATCTTCATCTCATGAATGGATGTTTATATATCTCATACTTTAACATTTTATTTCTGTATTTCTTTTGAAATAAATCTTCATATTTAATCATCTCTGATGGTAAACTTTGTTTTCTCTTCTTCTGATATTGTGTTTGAAGCATTTAAATAAAACTGTTGCTGAGCTGTGATGAACTGGTCTTAAAGAACCCAGTGATTGACAAACTGAACTTAAAGAACCCTGTGATTGATAAACTGGTCTTAAAGAACCCTGTGATTGATAAACTGGTCTTAAAGAACCCTGTGATTGATAAACTGGTCTTAAAGAACCCTGTGATGGATAAACTGAACTTAAAGAACCCTGTGATTGATAAACTGAACTTAAAGAACCCTGTGATTGATAAACTGAACTTAAAGAACCCTGTGATTGATAAACTGGTCTTAAAGAACCCCATGAAGGATAAACTGGACAGACACATGAAGTCACTGATCTTTGTCTTTAATGACGTGTCAGCGTTCTGCACACACACATTTTATAACCACGATAGCCTCAAAGATTCCTCTCGCTCTCTTTTATAAAAACAGGATGTATAACATCCAACCAGCTCTAACATTTTGTACCTGCATCTCAAACGCTGCACGTTTATACAGACAGATGAAAAAAAGAAAATAATTTTATATAAAAATGGGTTAAAGTCCAAAACACGCACACGCGCACACACACACACACACACACACTTCAGTCCTGAGGCTTTAGAAACGCTCTCTTCGTGTTCGTTTCAACAACGTTCTGGTTCACGTCTTCTTTCTCTGTTGCCGCTCGCTCTCGCTTCTTAGCAAACTTCTTCTTCATGCTGCCGACTAAATTCTCGTACCTGAGGACAGAGAACAGGTGAATGCAGCTGAGCAGCTATGACCCTCAGAGAGTCACATGGTTACTTCCTGGTCAGTTTTAGCTCTCTCTCCTTTAACTCAAGAACCCTGTGATCAACAGAAACAAGGCTTAAACATGTGGCTCCTCCCCCTCCTGAATGTTAGTCTGTACCTCAGAGCCATCTCTTCATCTGTCACGTCTGTTTGCATCCGCCTCAGATCTTCTTCTTCTTCTTTCTCTGTCTCATCTTTTGGATTCATCAGGAGCATCAGTTTCTGAGAATCAAACACCGTCAGAGACTTAAAACCAGAAACTTCACAGACATGTTTGAAGGAGACTCATCGACACTGATGAGGAAGAGGAGGACAATATGTGGCCGCTGTTTGGTGTTAATAAAGAATCTTAATCTAATCTCCTTCCTCTTAATTCAAACTCATATTTTCTGCTTTCATTTCAGGGCTGCATGAAGACATGAAGCCAGAACAAAGACGCTCACACAGATCTCTGATAAACAGCAAAGCAGACGATCAATTATTCAACAAACCTCAACTTCTGGATTAAAACCTTTGAAGGAGATGCGACCGTACTTCAGCTCCTCGCAGGGAACAAAGCTCTTCTCCTCGATGATCAGGTTTCTGACAGGACCAACCAAAGAGTCAACGTTTTAAACTTTATAAACACAGGATTATATCTCAGGGTACAGCTTCAGTTCTGATAAAACACTTGATTAGAGTCATTAAAGCTGACACATCATAAATTTGAAGGCACGCTCAAGGATTATATTCATGCTGAACTTAAACGTGGAGTCTGACCGTGTGTGTGTGTTTACCAATCGATCCATTGACACTAAAATTAACAGATTTTTAAATGAGGTTTGGTGGAGATCTCGGTACATGCATAAGGCAGAAGGCATCACTTCTAGCTCCCTAGTAGTATCCAAAGGCGCGCCGCAGGGATCAGTCCTGGGACCACTACTCTTTATTTTATATATCAACAGTCTCCATCAAAATGTTATTAATGCACATTTCCACTTTTATGCTGATGATACTGTGATATACTGCTCTGCACCTACACCACATCAGGCCCTTTGTCAGCTACAACTTGCTTTTAATACTATACAACGTACCTTGTGTGACTTAAAACTTGTGTTGACTGCTGATAAAACGAAACTCATGATGTTCTCAAACTCAAAGTCACTGAACCTTCCTGCTGTCACCCCGTTTCAGGGCTTTGAAACAGAGTCTAAGTCCAGATATCTGGGATTTGTGATTGATGATTCTCTCTCTTTTAGGCCTGACATTGAAAAAATTAGTAAAAAGACTCAAGTTAAAATTAGGATTTTATTTTAGAAATAAGTCTTGCTTTTCATTTAAGGCCAAAAAAACACTTGTTGCTGCCACTTTTATGTCGGTGCTAGACTATGGCGATGCTATTTACATGCACGCATCCTCACAGAGCCTACATGGATACTGTCTACCATGGGGCGCTGAGGTTTATCACCAATCTAAAAGCTCTAACTCACCACTGCTTCTCGTATGGTCGGGTTGGTTGGTCTGCCCATAGACTAAACCACTGGCTTATTTGTATTTATAAGAGTATTCTCTGCCTGCTTCCATCCTACCTACTGAGCTACATACAGGAAGTTACCATCTTCGCTCGCAGGATTTACACCTTCTAACCATCCCTAAAGCTCGTAGTGAGCTGGGGAAAAGAGCGTTCAAGTATGCTGCTCCCTCTTCTTGGAATCAGTTGCAAGATACTTTAAATCTTCTGGAGCTGGTTTCCTTGACTGTTTTTAAAGGTCGTCTTAATGATCTGGAGGCGGGTCTATCTGACTGAATAAACAAATGTCAAAACTTAACTCTTTAGTCTTTAACTCTGGCAGGTCCAGGTACCAATGTTCATCGCTGATGATTCTCTTCTCATCTTCTTCCAGCTGCTTCTTTGTCTCAGCGTCCAGACCTCGCTGCATGAACTGAGGACACACACCCGGTCACACAAACTTATCACCATCGTTTGAAACCATGGCAACTAAAGAGGAAGTCCTAAACACCCATTGTTGGGACATGTAGGGTTTTTAAAGGTTGGCAATGTGTCAGAGTTAGCCGGTGTTACGGTTTAAGAAGTGACCGTGTTAACTGGTGACCTACAGCTGAATGTGTCTGGTTGTCATGGTTACACCAGCTGTGAAAGTCCTCATGAATGCTGGTTTAACTTTTTTCTTATCAAACACATCTGATATTTTTTAACATTAACTGAAAGATTTTATTTATTTAATTATATTAATGTCATTTATTTATTTTATACATTTACTCCTCCATATATATATATATATATATATATAAACTTACAGAGAAAGACCAATCGTTTCCCTGTCATGTACCAAACCTGACTCAAAGCTGTGACGTAATCACGGCTGTGTTAACCAGGGAAAACACGCAGGTAACACTCCGCGTGCCTCAGGTTATTTAGTGATTTAATCAACTTTATGAATTATTTCTGTAGCTGTGAGGAAGGCCGGATGATTAACGGACTCAAACTTCACATTAAAAAAATAATCAAATCGATGTCTGACACGAGTTATCGTTTTAAATATTGCGGGAAAGTAAATATTGTCTGATTTCTTAACGGGATCCGGAGCGGAGGTCGTCACCCTGAGAGCTAAAGCTAGCTAACACTCGACTGTGTTCGTTAGCTGACTCACCTTCATGCGCAGCAGGTTTTTTGACAGTTTCACGGAGTCGCTGTTCATCATTTCACGGTTACAGACTTTAAACTGAACGACACGAGGACCAGAGAGTCGATCTTTACCGGAAACCACGAGATGTAGCTGCAGTGTAAACCCAGACAGAAGCAGCCGACTGTCGAGCAGCTTTGAACGAATAGCAGTCCGGCTAATCTACCCCTGATATCCCCGATGTTCAAAAAGACAACAAAAACATTTTAGATTAAAAACAAGAACAAATGCTTTAACCCTTATGCCATGCTAAGAAAAAGTTACGTTGGGACTTTAAACTGCTATAAAGTGATGACAGATCAATGTTTTTCATGAAGGGGTTCTTGTTTGATTTATATGATGATTTAATTAGTCGCAATTAAAAATAAATCCTTTAGATGTTTTGATCATAACCAATAACCGCTTTTTTTTTCAAATTACATTATAATTCAATATTCTAAAAAAAAATTGACTTTGATTATTATTAGTATCAGCTGCTTCGGCCTCTAGAGGTTTGTATTTTTCCAAATCTCCTGCATGATTTTCTCTGTCATCAGTAAATTGTGGATTCAATGTCCTCATCGGGGCAGTTGCAAATCGAGTTGGACCTGGCTGGGGGATTAAAGGGGGGTTATCCCGTCATAACGAGAACATTAACGTCATTTTCTCTGGCTCTTAAACAATTAACTAATTTTAACGGGAGAACAAACGTTGTTATCTTAACATAACGGGATAAATAAGATGAGACATCCAGAAAACAGTCGACATTCACTTGTTTATCTCGTTATCTGGAGATAACAACACTTGTTCTGAGTGATCACGAGAGAAAAGCTGAAATGAACACGTTATCACAGGATAACCAGAGAAATTTACCAGGATATTTCATCAGTTTTCTTCATCATGTTACCTCGAGATAACAACGTTGGGTTTCTTGTGATATCGAGTTGCTTTAGTACGACCTTGAGAAAATAGTTTCCTGTGTTCTGGACAGAAGTTTGTGTTATTTTGTTTCTCTCGCTGTCATCATACCGTCTACAATAAAAGATGTTCAACTTCGACCTTTGTCAAAAATAAGTAAAAAGTTAGTCACAGAAAAAAACAAAGTGAGTGAAGCATTGTGGGTAGTTTCAGCTCGTTCATCAATCTGAGCTGAGAAAACATGACGACACATCAGTTCCTCTGCAGAAACGACACGGCACGTTTATTAAAGGTCACATATCCTCCTCCTCTTCAGTGTAAATAAGTCTCAGAGCTCCTCAAAACATGTGTGTGAAGTTTCTTGTTCTAAATCCACTCTGATCCTGTATTTGATCATGTCTATAAACCCCTCTATTTCAGCCCTGCTCAGAACAGGCTGTTTCTGTGTCTGTACCTTTAAATATGTAAATGAGGTCAAATATGGTCACTTCCTTTGACAAAATAAAGAAAAAATAAAGACTTAAACTAGAGATAGAGACAATAACCTTAATAGGAAAATGTTTACTGAGGGAATAAATCAACTGACAGATTGGAACCTTTGTAGTCCTGCTGGTTATTGTAGTCCTACTGGTTATTGTAGTCCTGCTGGTTATTGTAGTCCTACTGGTTATTGTAGTCCTGCTGGTTATTGTAGGCCTGCTGCTTTTTGTAGTCCTGCTGGTTATTGTAGTCCTACTGGTTATTGTAGTCCTGCTGGTTATTGTAGTCCTACTGGTTATTGTAGTCCTGCTGGTTATTGTAGGCCTGCTGCTTTTTGTAGTCCTGCTGGTTATTGTAGTCCTGCTGGTTATTGTAGTCCTGCTGGTTATTGTAGTCCTGCTGGTTATTGTAGTTCTGCTGGTTATTGTAGGCCTGCTGCTTTTTGTAGTACTGCTGGTTTTTGTAGTCCTGCTAGTTATTATATGAACTCCTGGACTACAATTTCCTTCAGCGAGCGCGAGGACACCTCCCCCCGCTCAGCGTCCCTCAGCACTGTCAGCTCCTCCTGAAACGTGGCCACAGGACGTCCCAGCTGGTAGCCCACGTCCAGCAGCAGCTGCAGCACGGCGGCTCTGTAGTCTTTCAGTCCGTACCGTCTGACCGCAGGCAGAGCTCTCTGAGCCATAGAGAACGCCTGCTCGGGCTCCTCCAGGTCCCGGTAACAGACGGCGAGGGCGGACAGGGACGGTACTATCAGGGTGGGTCTCTGCCATGGCAGCAGCTTCTCCTGGATCTGTAGGACGGTCTGAAGCAGCTCCACGGCGGGCTCAAACTGACCAGCTCGCAGCAGACTGTGCGCCCGTCTCTGCTCCTGCTCCGTGAAGAAAGTGGCAAACAGAAGTGAGTGTCGGACGCAGCGGACAGCGTACAGCTTAGCCAGGTAGTCCTGCAGAGCCAGGCGGCGCTCTGAGATGATGTCAGGGTTAAAGTTGCCCGTCAGGAGTTTCCGGGGGAGAATGACCTCCTCCAGCTCCTCGTGGAACTCCTCCAGCAGCTTCTGGTGGAGGCGGGAAAAGTCGCTGTATCGACGTTCCACCGACACACGTTTGGAATCAAAGCTGCCTGAACGCATCACCACAACCTCATACACCTGCAACGGACAGGAAGTAGAAGAGATTAGAGTACCTTTGTGTGTGTGCTTCTGTAAAAACAAAAAAGAATCAACGGTACAATCTCAGATTTCTTTTTTGATCGATCGTTTTTAAACGTTAAAAAAAAAAGAGTAAAAAAAAAAACACTTAAGATTTTGAACCAATGGAGAGAGAGCGCTGAAACGTTTGGCTCGATTGGATGATGAAACGTTTGGCTCGATTGGGTGATGAAACGTGATTGGATGATGAAACGCTGCTCTCTCTCTTTTGTCTGCACTGATATGAAATTATATACAAGAAACTAGGACTTCAGTTTGTGTTGCCGTGGTAACAAACAGGTATCGATATTGTTTGATTTTTCTAGATTTATATCAAAGTTTGAAAATCTGGCATTGTGACCAGAAAAATCAAAATAGAAAAGATGAAAGAAAAGTGACGTTCAATCCTCGGGCCCATCCTCCTTTCCCTCTATCTCGTCCCGATCGTTAAAAAACATGGCTGCTCCTAACACTTCATGCAGATGACTACCAGACTATTTATGATGAGTTATTTATTCGTGGACTGTAAAGCACTTTTGGTGAACACTGATCTGTTTTTAATCTCTGAATAAAGCTGGTTCAGATTTCTCACCACATGTTTGTTCAGAGTGTTTCTCTCGATGATTCGACTCGACGGGATCTCAAACAGCAGTCTGACTGGACGCTCTCTCCGCTTCAATGCCCTCCAGGACTGCTGCAGCTGCTGAGTGGTCAGACTGGAACAACTGGGGGGCTCATCTACACATACACACACACACACACACACACACTGTACTTGTTAATTCAATTAAGAAGACATATAAAGTAGTATAAATATTCAGGTAGAACACAGGTACGAACTCTGCCATTGACCTGAAATGTTTACCTCTGTTTGCAGTATTTATGCTAAGCTAAGCTAACCAGCTGCTGCATGAAGACCGTTATGATTCACAGCAGGTTAACGGAAGTCTAAATGATTTAACAGAACAAGTTAAGATAAGTCAGGACAGAGAGCAAGCAAGTCAGGACCTGGATCCATCAGGTCGCCTCAGTTGAGTCTTCAGAGTCTTTCTGTGGTTCTTCAAACAGCTGATCTGCAACATAAAAATAACACAGCAAATATCTTAGTCCTGCATGGTTCTTCTTTTTTTTAACTCTAAGCCTGCTTCTCCTGGGGTTTACTCACTGATCGTAGAGGCTGCTGTGTCTTGTTTCATAAGCTAAAAGTCCTCACAGCTGCTTTAAATAACTGTCTTTCCAGCAGGAAGTTTGAAAACATACAGTGCATTGATGTGTTTGTGTGTCAGGGTGTGCAGAGGGGGAAGTGTTTGTGAAGAAATTAACAAAGAGTGAACAGGAAGTAAATCACAGAGCAGAAGTGAGCCACTCTCACTGACTGTTTCAGTTTTCATATCATTTCAACAGAAAGTCATAAGACCGGTTGGCCTCTGTCGCAGCAGAAAGTTACCTCTGAGCATCACAAAATAAAAGTAAATAAGATCGAGTGTAGACTCACCTGTGTGTGTGTGAATTTGTGCGTGTGTGTGTATGTGTGGGGAAGGAATCTGAGAATCAAATACAAACAGACTCACAAACTTCTTCTTTCGTCCTCTCCGTCTGCTGTCATCCTCACATCTGTACTGACAGAGCTGCATTCACTGACACCTCCTCTCTGCTCTGCTGGGTGGAGACACACACACACAAGCTAAAGTACACAGTCAGCTGAAACCTCCGGATTGAAACATGAAGCTGATGCTGAAGTGCAAAATCCTTCAGTTCCTTAAGTGTCCACACACTTTGTGTGTTGGTGTGTGTGTGTGCGTGTGCGTGCACGTGTTTCTGTATGTGTGTGTATGTGTGTGTTGTGGCTCGTCTCGACAGCACCATCTGGTGGTGACACACACAAACTACATCAGGTGGTTTTAAACTTTTTATTCCATCAGTTGTTGAAACAAAGAAAAAGAGTTCAGGAGTAAAAAAGGCACTTAAGTTACAAAGAGCTCCATAAAATAACTTCTCTCTTTTTTACAAATATTTACAAACTTTTCATGAACATTCAACATGATGACGGGAGGAGACACGGCGAGCAGAAGAAGAACGACTGAGTGTCGATGATGATAAATATGATGACAACGTTAGAAACACCAGAGTGACTGCAAACAAGATGGACGCTTCATCAACCGCCAAATAAATCAGAACCAACCCTCGAGTCTCACCGACGGACTTCATCGATGTTGACAACATCTCAGTCAGGGGAGGAGAGGAGGAGAGGAGGAGAGGAGGAGAGAGGAGATGAGAGAGGAGGAGAGGAGAGGAGAGGAGAGAGGAGGAGAGGAATTGGAGAGGAAGAGGAGAGGAGGAGAGAAGAGGAGGAGAGAGGAGATGAGAGAGGAGGAGAGGAGAGGGGAGAGGAGGAGGAGAGGAATTGGAGAGGAGAGGAGGAGAGGAGGAGAGGAGAGGAGAGGAGAAAAAGAGGAGAGGAGGAGAGGAGGAGAGGAGGAGAGAAGAGGAGATGAGAGAGGAGGAGAGGAGAGGAGAGGAGGACAAAATGAAGACGAGAGGACAGTGAAGGGAGGTGGACACATCATCATAGGGGGACTGAAAGAGAAGGCATTGTAAAAAACTAGCGAGCTGGGAGAGGAGAAGTAGCAGGTAAAGAAGAGGAGGAAGTAGACGTGTGGAAACTTCCACCTAATGATGTCATCGTCCTGGCGTGAAGTTGTTGAGACACTGACAGACGGTTCTGAAGTGTGTAACCTGCAGCCGACTGAGACCGTCAGCTGCAGGAGCTGAGGATCGAACCCCCGACCTTCAGTCTGACCCCCTCTACCACTGAGCCACAGCTGCTCTGTCCTAATGAAACAAAGACCCTAACCCTTCATGTCCGCTCAGGGCTTCCGTAGGCATGTGTCAGTCAGTGGGAGGAGCTGCGGTCATTAGCCACGTCCTGCAGGCGCCGCAGTAGAGCAGAGTGGTTGTCGGGACAGACTCTTTTCGGGGACGTGCCGTCCTCCAGCGGCACGCTGCGCTTCCTGCTCGGAGTCTCACCGGTGCGGATCATGCTGTTGATCTCCTGTAGACGCTGAGATAAAGGATCAATGATTAATCTTTCATATGGTTTGACTCACAGAACATCTCTCAGTTATTCATCTGAAGAATCTGAAGCTGCATTCTTCCTAATGACCAGCAGGGGGCGAACACTCCTACAGAAATGTTCCCTTGATTTCTTCCCTCAGTAAACATTTCATCTTCTCAATCTCTAGTCTACGCTTCTTTGGTTTTGTCAAAGGAAGTGACCATATTTGGAGGGCGAAGCTGGAGAGGAGTTCCAGCTCCACACTCTTGTCCAAATATGGTCACTTCTGGCTCTTAGAATAAAGATAGAAATTATGTTTATTTAGTTCATTAAGGTCCCATTTTGATTGGACTAAAAGAAGCTCTCAGCAGATGTTTTCAAGAAGAATATTTTGTGGTAGGGAGTGACCATATTTAGAGAAGTGGGCGGAGCTGGAGAGGCTCCAAATCGCTGTGGAGTCTAGAGGTTCAGGAGAGCTTTGGGGGAGGGGGGAGGCGCTCACGTTGGGGGGGCTGCTGCAGATGTAGTAAGACATCTTGTCCCGGGCAGAGGTCGGCGTGGGGGCGGAGCTTGTCTTGTGAGGGGAGATGTAGATGGAGTGTTTGCTGGAGAGAAGCATCCGACGGGGTGAGCCTGTCCTCAGGGTGGGGTACGGACAGAGAGGGGGGGACTGCGCGCACACACACACACACACACACACACACACACACACACACACACACACACACACACACACACACACACACACACACACACACACACACACACACACACACACACACACACACACACACACAATTAAAGGTTTCTGACTGGTTGAATAAGCAGACATGAGAGTGTAATGCTCTTTTACCCCAGCAGAGGGCGAGCTGGGTGAGTATCTGAGAGCGAACAGTCTCATCTGTTTGATGTAGACGTTGTTGTAGAAGAGGATCAGGTCTCCTCGCTCCTCGTCCTCGGCCTCACACACAGCCGAGGAGGACGAGGAGGTCTTCTTGGGGGTGGAGGGGGCACTGCCAGGTTGGGGGGCGGGTAAGGTGCTGCTGGAGCGAACAGGAAGTGGACTGATGTCTCCCTCTGCTGGAGGAGCAGAAACAAGAGAAAAAGGATTGTCATTTAAATCAAATCAATAAATCATCTGTTGTGGGTGTGTTGGACTTTTGTTTTGGTTACCATGGTAACATACAGTTTCTGCCATGGTGAGGAGGAGTCTCCTCAGGTCTTACCTGAGTCCTGTTTGCTGTCGGATGTCACGTTGTGTTTGTTCGTGTCGTCTGAGTGTCGACTCCGCCCAGATATCAACACACTCCTGTACACCTGGAACACACACACAGTGTGAGTGTGCTCTGTGTGTGTGCGTGTGCTCTATGTGTTCTCTATTTGTGTGTGTGTGTGTGTGTGTGTGTGTGCATGTGCTATGTGTGTGTGTGTGTGTGTGTGTGTGCTCTATGTGCGTGTGTGTGTGTGTGTGTGTGTGTGTGTGCACTACGTGTGTGTGTTTGCTCTATGTGTGTGCTCTATGTGTGTGTGTGTGCTTTATGTGTGTATGTGTGTGTGTGTGTGTGCGTGTGCTTCTTACGTTGCTGTTGGCCTGAGGTTGAGAGCGATAACATTTCATAATGTTCTGGAAAGATTTTTCTTCTTTTGTCACCTGATGACAAATCAGAGAAGAACTTTAAGACTTAAAACTTTCCTTTGTGATAAATCTTATAGTTAGGGCTGGTGCTGGTGTAGACCAGCTCTTAGTTATGCAGCTATAGGTTAACTGGCACCTTGAGGTCCTCTCTCTCTCTCTTTGTGCATTTACAGTACATCATATTACTGCATGTATCTATTTGTACTCGAGACACACACACACACACACACACACACACACACACACACACACACACACACACACACACACACACACACACACACACACACACACACACACACACACACACACACACACACACACACACACACACACACACACACACCACACACACACACACACACACACTATGGCGCGCAGAATGTTTCATCACATGCACGCCGCACAAACGCATGTACGTGTGATTATTTCATAAAAGTCCCACGCGTACACACGCACGTGCGTTGTCTAAGTAGTTCACGCAGCCTGACTTATAGACGCACGCACGTGTGATTTCTAAGTGTCACGCGTACGTGCGTGTGTAAGTACTAGACGCAGCCTGACTTATTGACGCACGCAGAGAAGGAGAGAGAGATACTTTAGATGTGTGTGTGTGTCTGTGTGTGTCTGTGTGTGTCAGGCCACAGCACAGTTTGCACTCGTAGAATGTTGCAAAATAGGAGAACTTGTAGAATGTGATGTGAGAACTTGAAGGAAAAAAAAAGTGAACTTGTATGTAAAAATGTTTACTTGTATAAAAAATCCACACACGTGAAATTAATTTCATGTCACAAATGGGGGGGGGGGGGGGGGAAATGTGAACCTGTAGAGTTAAAATTTGAACCCAAAGAAAATTAAAGTAGACTGATATTTACACAAATAAAATGACAGCTGCAAACTTGTAATCCAACATTTACTCACATGTTTTTTTATTACTCGTGCCTATTATCCTTTACAACCACAACTCTGTGGTTACAACTTCTCGAATCTGCCGCTACAACTGCACAAACTACTTTTCTCACACACAACACATTTTGCGAGACGTCTGTAGCAAAACAAATTTTTACTTGTAGAAATGCCCCCCTCCCCTCGCTGTGTGTCTGCGTGTGGGGGGAATTGGCCAATGAGAAGTAAGTTTCCCCATTCAAATCCTCCACTGATTTTTCACAAAATTCTTATATCAAGAGATTGGTAACTGAAACCAAGACAACCAGCCACCCCAATACTCGTGACTATAGTACATTTAATTCGGCGCCTTCGGCCCCATTTACGGTCCTCCCCGGAGTCAAATGGGACGCAGACCGTTTTTAAACTATATAATAATAATACAACAAACTAATAAACCAAGCAAACTAAACTGAAACTAAGCCTTCTCTCTCTTTTATCTAAAAAAAACGGAGACATTATATTAACAGCGATGAGAGCCTTAAAGAGAGACGTTTACGCACATTTAATTTACCCATTAATAAATTATTAAAATCCCAGCCGAAGCAGCAGCTGTCTGTTTTGAGGATTACCGCGGGGCAGCGCTAAAGTGCTTCTTTATGCAAGGAGATGGCACAGATTCATGGCGCATAAAAAGTCAGAGACAGAGAAGGTTACAATGGTACAGACACGTAGAAAAACGGACTGCCAGACTCATATCAAAAGTCGTTTTAACTGAGTTTACTTAGTTGAAGAAGTTGAACTCCACACGGAGCTGATCAGACTGCAGTGCGCAACGCTGACGGAGAAATTCAAGTCTGTTGGTTTGGAAACATTTGATGCCTGGCAGTGAAATACCTGAAGATGACTGTTTGCATCAAAGACACTCTGTGTGTTTGTGACAACTTATTCATGTGAGCAGGTTTAATCTGATGAACCTTAACGAGTGCAAACTGTGCTGTGGCCTGACACACGCACACACACACATCTAAAGTCTCTTTCTCTCCTTCTCTCTCTCGAATAAAAAAAAACATGCATGTGCGTCTATAAATCAGGCTGCGTGTACTACTTAGACAACGCACGTGCATGTGTATGCGTGGGACTCTTATGAAAAAATAACACGTGCACACACACACACACACACACACACACACACACACACACACACACACACACACACACACACCTTGGCCATGACATAGACCGCACACATGAGCAGCTGGTCGAGGTGGCGGTCCTTCATCAGCTCGTTGCAGTGAACCATCGAGAACTCGAAACACGTCCAGATCTTCCTCCTCAGGTCGGAGGAGATGTCCAGTTTGACACAAAGGTCTCTGAGCCGCACACTGGCCAGGTGGTACACCTGTAAGGTCATGTGATCACAGGTCAGTGCTTCACCTCATTAACATCCATCTCACCTTTATTAACAAGTTCCCTTCATATCACATTTGATTCTTCAGGTGTTCATTTTTAAACATGCTGACTCATCATTATTTCAAAATAAAAACAAACAGTACACTGCATGTATCTGGTGTCTGCCCCCCCTGGTGGATTCTTTGTGTACTGCATGTATCTGGTGTCTGCCCCCTGGTGGATTATTTGTGTACTGCATGTATCTGCTGTCTGCCCCCTGGTGGATTCTTTGTGTACTGCATGTATCTGCTGTCTGCCCCCTGGTGGATTCTGTGTACTGCATGTATCTGGTTTCTGCCCCCTGGTGGATTATTTGGGTACTGCATATATCTGGTTTCTGCCCCCTGGTGGATTCTTTGTGTACTGCATGTATCTGGTTTCTGCCCCCTGGTGGATTATTTGGGTACTGCACGCAGGGTCCGAAATTAACTTTTTGACTCACCGGCCAAGGTGGCAGGTAGATGAAACCGGTCAAACATGTTTTTTTACCGGCCAAAATAACAAATTTTGTTTTTGTGTCCTATACACATCTGTTACAGTACATTTAATTGAGAAGGCATTATGTTCTGTTTAATCAATAACAAATTTAAGTCACAGATTCGATCATGTCATCAGATTAGGAAATTGAGAAATTGTAAAAAAAATATATTTGCTGGCCTTTGTTTTTTGTATTATTTGTAGGCAGTAGTTCTGGGTACTGCATGCCATATTATATAAAAAACAGTTACCTTCCTGAAGAACAGAGACAGAGATCCTTTCCTCAGCGGGTTGCTTGCTGGTTTAACACTGGGTTTGCTGACAGCTGATTGGACGGTGAGTGTCCCGGTCAGAGTCTGTGCAGACAGCGCCTGCAGCGTGGCTCCGCCCTGTCCTGTCATATTCACCTGGACGGGGAAAAAGGTGATTCCTCCACTCTCATTGGCTATACCTGCAGAGGGCAGAGTTTGGTGTTTGTTATCTCATTCTTGTGACAATACTTATTTGCATATTTTCAGTCCCTAACCTTGCACAGGTATGGTGACCGTCTGCCCATTGTTGGCGGTGACTGTGGCGGTTGCCACAGTGACCACAGTCTGCCCGGCTGGGATGGCTGTGACCAGGCTGGGCTGTCCGCTCTTTGTCACAGAGACGGGCGTGCTGGTGGTGCTGGTTGTGTTGGAAGAGGAGACTCTAGACTCTCCGTCTACGACGTCCACAAACAGACGGCGCCGAGCCGAGCCGGTGGGTGGGGAGCTGTACCTGTCCAACAGGGGGGAGGGGGACACACCTGCAGGAGGAGGGACGGATTATTAAACAACTATTTTCACCACAGTTTATAGGTAAAGTATATGTGTGTGTGTGTGTGTGTGACTCCAACCTTTGAGTGTGCTGTTGGCATTGAGGTTGATTCTCTGATTGCTTGGAATGAGAGGAACGCTGCCCGAGCTGCTTTCATTGTTCTGCTCCAGATACTGGGGAGGCATCACCTGAAACACACACACACACAGACACAGACACAGACACAGACACACACAGACACACACACACAGACACAGACACAGACACACACAGACACACACACAGACACACACACACACACACACACACACACACACACAGACACAGACACACACACGCACTGTGAAATAAACCAAATCTAAAAAGTTTTTTCTAAAAGGTTCAGGGGACCTCCGGTTGGCACCCCACCAAAATTACAAGATGAGAGAAAAACGAGAAAACAGCCACGGAGTATGACGACGAAGCTAATGCTAACTCGCCTAGCACCGGCGGACTCGAGCATAGAGAAGCTAGCTTACTGGCTAATGCTGAAATTAATATGAGCCGATGTAAAGAAGGAGCTTTTGGTCACACACTAAAGCCTCCCTTACACGGGACGAGTATTACCTGGGGACCTCCAGTAATTTGTAATAAATGCGGAGGTCGTCTGTGATCTTCATCCCGTGAGAATCTGCCATGTCCGTAATTTGTAAAGTAAAAATTCCACCGCAAATTACCTACCATATTTCACCAAACACAGAGGTTATGTGATAATATTAGTCCCGTGCGATTTGGCATCTCTGTGATTTGGGGTGTTTTGATTTTTTTTAAAGTTTTTTGTGTTCTCCGAGGCTGCGTTGGCAATTCTAAATGAAAGTTCTGACAGAATTTTGGGTGCAGATTCAGGAGCATGGAGACCCAATCACAGAAAGAGCTCAAATCTATCAGAAGAGAGAAATCTGTAAAGATGATTAGATGGATTACATGATGTATGGAACATTTTCTATCTTTTACGTTTACACAGAGCCTTATGAGTAGCGTCTGTCTGTGAACGACTCAAAGCAAGGGAGGAGAGAGAGAGGGGAGTGTGTGTGAGAGGCACGTTACTGATGTCGGGGACCGGAGAAGAATCAGCGCAGAGAAACTAGTCAGCGTCTGAAGTGTTCAGTTTGAGCTCTGTGTGTATTAAACAACCCGACACCTCAACACGCCGGACTCTCCGTGTCAGTTTACAACGTGCAGCACTTAAAGTGACGGTTAGTCCCGAAGGTGAAGCTACAACTTCTGAAGCAGACCAATCAGTGTCCTCTGAGGAGCAGGAAAGGTTAACACATGACATCATATCCGGGGGATAATGTTGGTAAATTCAAGTTTCACACAGTGCTTGTGTGTGTGTGTGTGTGTGTGTGTGTGTGTGTGTGTACCTGCTGACAGGTGGGGACCAGGTCCTTGGCTCCTCTCAGGCTCTCCCACAGTGGGGACTCACTGGTCCAGGCCAGACTCTCGAGAACTTGCTCCTCCACCTGGTTCAGGTGTTTCACCACCTCTCGAAACAGACCCTGCTCCGACCGCACTAACACCTCGATCACCTGCGCGCACACACATACACACACATAAGCCCACATAAACAGGCGCACACTGACAGGTGTGATCACAGGTGTGCTGGTACCTTGTAGAAGTGATAAGCGGGCAGCTGGAAGATGTTGATGAGCTTGGGGAAGTCTCCTGGAGGTCTGTAAGAGAAGACGACGATCTCCAGACAGCAGACAAGCAGAGAGCGATGAAACACGTCCTGCTCCAGAATACACTGAAACACAGCGTGATATATTTAAAGAGACAGTACACATATCCACACTGACTGAAACACAGCGGGAGATGTTTAAAGAGACAGTACACATATCCACACTGACTGAAACACAGTGGGAGAATCTATATTTAAAGAGACAGTACACATATCCACACTGACTGAAACACAGTGGGAGATGTTTAAAGAGACAGTACACATATCCACACTGACTGAAACACAGTGGGAGATGTTTAAAGAGACAGTACACATATCCACACTGCCTGAAACACAGCGGGAGATATTTATATTTAAAGAGACAGTACACATATCCACACTGACTGAAACACAGTGGGAGATATTTATATTTAAAGAGACAGTACACATATCCACACTGCCTGAAGCACAGCGGGAGATATTTATATTTAAAGAGACAGTACACATATCCACACTGACTGAAGCACAGCGGGAGATATTTATATTTAAAGAGACAGTACACATATCCACACTGCCTGAAGCACAGAGTGAGATATTTATATTTAAAGAGACAGTACACATATCCACACTGCCTGAAGCACAGTGTGAGATATTTATATTTAAAGAGATAGTACACATATCCACACTGACTGACACACAGTGGGAGATATTTATATTTAAAGAGACAGTACACATATCCACACTGCCTGAAGCACAGTGTGAGATATTTATATTTAAAGAGATAGTACACATATCCACACTGACTGACACACAGTGGGAGATATTTAAAGAGACAGTACACATATCCACACTGCCTGAAACACAGCGTGAGATATTTATATTTAAAGAGACAGTACACATTTGTTTTAAGGGTAATCAAACTAATAGCATCTTTAAAAATAGGCGCTCCTGTCAGAATGAATCCTCACCGACAGGTCGGCGTCTCCCAAAATCATCTTCTCTCTCTCGATGATGGACTCCAGCATCCTGTAGTAGAGCGCCTCCGCCAGGTGGAAGTACTTCACTGCCATGTCTAGAAGGAAGAAGATCATCTGTTTACCTTTGAGAGGATAAAGTCGATTAAAGGTTTCCCGTTCTGTTGGTCGTGTACCTTTCCCCATCCCGCTGTCCTCCGCCCCGCTGTCCTCCAAATGCTGACAGAAGAGCTCAAACATGTCCTTCAGGCGCTGACTGATGACATCACTGGGGTCTCTGGCACAGTTCCTGTATGGGTACAGTTTGTGTCAATGCACTGCAGCATGTAATACACCCCAGACTGGGCTTACATCTGATTGGCTGTAGGACATGAGGTGTGATCAGATGTACAAACCTACCTGAGAGTTTGGGTTAGCTTAGCACTCGGGCCCTGTTTGGTTCCTGACAGCAGCGTGTGCAGACGTCCGACGCTCTTCATGGCCAACGACACGGGAGAAGCCAGGCTGTTCTCCTGAACGTACTTCCTCCCCATCAGAGGAGTGGAGACCTTCAGGGCCGAGGCCTGAGGAGGAGACAGTTTGTGTTCATTCACAGCCATGAAGCATCAAGAAGAGGAGCAGACGAGGAGGAGTGTTTCTCACAGTGAGGCTGCTGTGGAGCCTGTAGGTGGCGCTGTCCTGGTTCTCCACGCCTTCACACAGGCAGGGCCCCGGGGTACCGATTTCCTCACTCGCCCCCTCACCCGTAAAAATCCTCTCATCCAGACCGCCGCTCGCCAAAATGTGTTCTTCATAAACACGACTGAGAGACAGACTGAGTAGGAGAGAGAGAGAGAGATAGAGAGAGGGGGAGGAGAGAGGGAGAGAGATAGAGAGGAGGAGAGAGAGAGAAAGAGAGAGAGAGAGATCAGAGATAGATAAAGAAGAATTATCAGACGTTGGGTCTGATCACACAGAGGGGTGTCGCCCTCGTCATGGTCGCTCCAGCTAGGAGTGCCTGAGGAGCGAAGCTGCGTGTGCTTTAAGGCGATCAAATACATTTGGTGCAAAAAGGTGTGTTGGAGAACACGTAGAACTCTCCTGGTTGCTATGCTCCGAGACCAGGAAGGAAAATGTATTTAAAAGGAGGTAAAGCCTCCTGCTTGATCTGATTGGCTACTTCGACCTAAAGTGACACTGATGGGCGCTGCGGCTCCGACACCTGACCGGAGAAGTTAACCAAGTTGTTTAAGGAAAGCGCTTCAGGGATCGTGCTGAACCAGAACAAAACAAGGTTCCTGCTGGCGATGCGTCTCCGAGAGATCGGGTCCTAACAAGAGTTAAATTAGAGCTTAAAGTCGATGATGTCATTGAGGACGCTGTTCCCGAGATGTCGTGAATTCACCTGGTTTGTGAACGTTGTTCCTGAAGTCGTTAAAATGAACGTGTAAATGTATTCACACTCACAAACTGTCTCCAAAGTTCATGGGGTCCAGGAAGCCACTCAGCCCATCTTCTTTCCCTCTGAGGATCTGTGGGACACCAGAGGTCAAAGGTTAGAAAAACAACATGACGCCAAGTCTGAGGTTAAAGCTTCATCACGCTGACCATGACGGGACAGATTAGACCATGGCGGGACAGATTGGACCATGGTGGGACAGATTAGACCATGGCGGGACAGATTGGACCATGGTGGGACAGATTAGACCATGACGGGACAGATTAGATTATTTTTTGTTTATTTTTTATTTGTTTATTTGTTTGTTTGTTTGTTTACCCTTTTGTGGAAGAGTCTCTTCATCAGAGGTTTCCAGAAGTGTTCTTTGACTCCTTTAGCCTCCAGAACCAAACCGTCATGAAGGTCACAGAGCGACTCCAGGAAACACAACGGACCTGAAGAGGGCCGGAAGTCTCTGCTGCTGAAGTCCTCAGGGAGACCTGCAACACACACACACACACATATTATACACACACACACACACACACACACACACACACACACACACACACACACACACACACACACACACACACACACACACACACACACACACACACACACACACAATACACACATGGCCGTTTTGGACGCCCCTCGGTTTGCCAGATATGAGAGCAGTTATCAGGTCAAACCAACAGGTGTTGCAGCGATGGAAGCGGGCAAGGAAACTGGTTCAGATTGAAGTGATTGTACCCGACCTAAAAAGCCTCTGCATGTTTCTAATAAGCTCCACGAGCAGAAACGTGCTCAAACTAGGATCAATATTGGAGAGAGAGATTTGATCTTTCTCGTCTCAGCTGACCTCCTGTGTTTTTGGTTGTGACCAAGGGGCAACCTCCGGTCTCGAAAAATGAAGCCAATGTGGAAGTGCAAAAAACTGCAGTTCCTCGAGGTTCCGCTTGAGGCTGGCTGCAGAAGCGCCGGAAGTGCCATAAGCCCCCAGGCAAAAAAGCCTGTTTTTACCACAGGAATCAACATGTTTACAGCCGGGGGGGGGGGGGGGGGGGTTTATAACTCATCGGATTTTATTCTATTAAGGAAAACGGTTATGCCCATATAAGGGTTGTGTCAGATTTGATTGACAGCTCTGCGCGCTGCATCTGTCTGTCAGGTCAGCAGGTCAGGAGGCTAACAGCTTGATCCTGATTTCTCGTCTTTTTTACTTCGTTTGGAGAGTTTGTTTAACACATCTGACAACATACATGGCTTGCTGTGCGGTTAACAAACCATCCAACAAGTTGATGCTTCAGTTTTTTTCAGTAAGTTGTTTTCAGCTTGTTTAGCGTTAGCTTGTAAACCAGTCGGCTAACTGTACTCAGTGTAGCCCATTATTTACGGTCAATGGTTCAGCCGATCAAGACTCCCATTCATGCTAAAGATGCTAATGTTAACATCTCTAGCCAGCACTATTAAACTGGAGAAAAAGAAATTCTGAATTGTTAGAAATGTTTGTTGTTAAGATGTTGAAAATAATGAGTTTGTGTGATGTTAAAAACTAAAAGGTTCACCGACTGTCTTCGCAGACTGTAAATATGGTTATCTGACGTTATGATGAATGTTATACTCCACGTAAATGTCGACATTAAAAAACAAACTTTGTGTAGTAATTATCCTTCAGTATTTAACATAAACTGAACTCAACTGAACCTAATATGCTGTGTAGGTTATAGAGGATGACATTAACGTTACATGGTTGATGTAGTGTCTTAAGATTTGTGTTTCGATGTATCCTGATTTAAGAATGGGGCTGTGTTTAAGGGCATATTTGTGCAATGACTCTGTTCCATCCCACTTCCAGAAATGAACTATAGTAGTATTTGGTAAAAAAATGTCAAAAGAATAAAAAGTTGTGTAAAAGTAGACTTCCTTCCCTTAGCTATTGAGTTGAGCATTAATGCACATTTTAGTCTTGTCATTTCAAATCTAAAATGTATACTCATAAGTAGAGACAAAGGAGTCCATTTATATAGAAATATTTATTTAATCTTAAAAACCACATTAAAAAAGCCTGTTTTTACAGCAGAGATTAACATGTTTACAGCTTGGTACAAAAAAAACAAATAGGTCTGATTAGCTCATGTCTCAATCGACACACACTGTACGGGGGGGTGAATGTTTTGATGACTCATCAGTTTTGATGAAGGATAAGAGTTATTCACAATAAGGCGTGTAGCTGACCAGCTTAACAGGCGGGCGCGGTGTAACGGTTTGTCAGGAGGCTTAAAACCCGCCTCAGCTCCAGCTCTCAGCCTGTTGCTAGGTTGAATGAAGGTAAGGGTGAGACAGCATTTAAAGCATGGAGACCGCCATCGATGCAGGAACATGTGGGTGACGTCCCTCAGGCCATCCGGGGGAGACCTCCCTCGCAGCGAGTTGTTGAAGAAGCAACAAGAAGCAACTGAAGTCCACCCCAGAAGAACCAACAAATACAGATGTTGTTGAGGCTCAGGTTTCTTCCTCTGTCTCTGCAGCTCTCTGGGCACCTTGACGGACCAGTCACCAATAATCCACACTGTGTCTATAGGAGAAATACCAAGGTGTTCAATTAATGCCTCAGACAAGACAAAATGTACAGTTAACTACATGTGACATGTGACAGCTCAGGGTGTTTTTTTGTTATTAGCCACATCTGCAGGAATAATATTGAACAAGGTAGCTGCAACTCAAAATAATAGATGCCAGTCTTAAACACTATTTTTTCTAATACTTTTTGGTGTGCAGCTGACACTGTCCACAGACTCCATGACTTCACGGGGTTCTATAGAAAACAAATGTCTTATAATAAATTCTAAATATTTATTTTTCAATTGTCATGTTCACCCGCATCGCTGTTGACATCAGTAAATATAAGACACAGACATTCCTCTTTTTGTCAGAACAGTAACATGAACTGTATGCATTGTAATATTGATTTCTTCTGGATGTCACATATTTATTTACAGTCTATGGTCTAACAGTAGTTTTATCAACAACAAAGAAAGGAAAGAAGACGTCAAAGCTCTCGTCTTTTATCGTTTTAAAACAGACATTTTATCCTTAAACATGTTCTTACACCCAAGTAATGATTTGTAACACAATGTGAGAATTAATGTAATTGCTAATGTATTGCTCTGCTAACCCAGACAAAGTCTAGTAACTGCTCTGACAAATAACTAATAACCATAATTGTATATTTAAAAAAGTGTAGTTTTAAGACTTTAATTAAATATTTGGGTTGAAGATAATTCGTTTTAACTGTGTTGTAGAAAAGTTAAATGTTAACTTACTGTTTATCGAGTTTTCTCAGGACGAGCAGGAAAGTCGTAGGGGATGATAGCAGCAGTAGCCGTTAGCTATGCTGTCAAGTGGACTGCTAACGTCGAACTGAATGGGCGGAGTTAAGTCCCGCCTTACTGCTGTTGCTAGGTTGATCCGAAGTTAGGTTGAGACTGCAAATCCAATATGGATGCGGCTGTCGATTGGACTCATTTGCTGCCTACGTAACAGACGGGTCAGGGTTTGTCCAGTAATATTTACAGTCTATGGTTATGACTCAGCAGAAGCGTGCGGCGGTGCAGACTGTGCAGACTGTGCTACCTTTAAATTGGGGGTTGAGCAGGTCTTTCCTGGCGTTGCACAGCAGGGCGTTGGTGAGGACGAGGTCGAGGGCACACAGCAGCAGGTGGTACGAGTTCACCAGGTCATCACTGATCATGGGGAAGTTTCCTGAATGAGAGAGAGAGAGATACAGAGGGAGAGGGAGAGAGACAGAGTGAGAGAGAGGGAGAGAGACAGAGTGAGAGAGAGGGAGAGAGACAGAGTGAGAGAGAGGGAGAGAGACAGAGAGAGAGGGGGAGAACCCCCCTTTAATATGTGTCCTCTTTTAAATATTCTGAGCTCATTTCTTCTGACTCTTTTTATTCACTTCTATCTGGTTGTTATTCTCTAACGTCCCCGTAACATGATGATGTCATGTTGTTGTTGTTGTTTATTAAGAGATAGAGGAGCGACAGGTCAGATTCTAACCCGGGCCGCCCGCTTAGAGGACTACGGCCTCTGTACACGGGGCATACTAACTAACCTCTAAACCACGATCATGAACTCTTAATTTGATGGAAATAAATGCTGAGTCATGTTTTTAAGATGTTTCAAAAATCTCCTCTATACAACTCTATAATGAGAATATGTGTCTTTGTATCAATGCTACGTGTAGTTGAACAGAATCACAATCTGAACTAAAGAGTGGAGAAGAACATACTAGAGAACAGGAAACATAATGAAGCAGGTTCATTAGAGCATGGAGATGGTAGAGGTGCCGTGCAGACAGTCTATGGTCGTGCAGCGATCACGGAATAAACGTCACCACCCCCTCCCACTCGCTCCAGGTGAATTCTCCTGATTATATCCTGCTGCGTCCTCTGAAACAGTTCTAGACTCGTGACGTTGGTTGGTGCAGGGCGTTCCATACCTTTAGCGTAAACAAACAGGACCCAGCAGAAGTTGAAGACCTCGGTCACGGTGCACGGATGGCGTCTGGAGGGAGATCACAGGAAGCAGAAACAGTGAGAGGTCATTCTTTAAACATTACCTGGGGACTCCAGCTAACGTCACGTCTTCCTCACCTCTGTTTGCGGCTGCGGTGGACTCGCGGCGGCTCGTCAGACAGCGCCCTGAAGACGGCTTTGAAGATGGGGACGTACTTCTTAAAGAGGACCGCCGACACGGTGAAGTCCCTCTCCAGCTTCTGGGTGGTCTGACGGAAGTCCTGAGGCAGCTGGGCCATGTCCTGCCACTTCTTCATCTTATTCAAGAAGTCCACCAGACTGCAGAGAGAACGCCACAAGTCCTTTATCAACGAGTACAGCTGACTGAACCAGGACCCCCCCAGGACCCCCCAGAACGCCCCCAGGACCCTAAACCAGGAAGTTCACCAGACTGCAGAGAGAACGCCACAAGTCCTTTATCAATGAGTACAGCTAACTGAACCAGGACCGTAACCCAGAACCCCTCAGGACCCTGACCCAGGCTCCTCACCCAGGACCCTGACCCTGGACCCTAAACCAGGACCGTAACCCAGGATCCTCACCCAGGACCCTAAACCAGGACCGTAACCCAGGACCCCCCAGGACCCTGACCCTAAACCAGGACCCCCCAGGACCCTGACCCAGGACCACCCTGGACCCTAAACCAGGACCGTAACCCAGGATCCTCACCAAGGACCCTCACCCCTGACCCTAAACCAGGACCCTTCTGTCATCAGAACTTCAAAGAATAATCCGATATGTGTGGTGCATTATGGGCTGACCTCATCTCTGAGCAGCGCAGGATTCTGGTCAGAGAGACGTAGTTCCCCTCTGAGGTTCCTTTCCCCACCGTGGGCACCGAGGATGACCTGCACGCCACGTACAGAGAGCACGCCAACCAGTGCAGCTCGCTGCCCTGCACGAGGGGGAGGAGGAGAGGGGAAGGGGGGGGAGGAGGAGAGGGGAGGAGGGGGAGGAGAGGGGAGAGGAGAGGAAGAGAGAGGAGAGGAGAGGAGAGGAAGAGAGAGGAGGGGGGAGGGAAGAGAGTTGAGGTGAGGTGAGGGGAGGGGAGAGAGGAGGAGGGGGAGGGAGGAGAGGGAGGAGGGAGAGGAGGAGGAGGGGGGAGGAAGGAGGAGAAGGGGGGAGGAGAGGGTAGTGGAGGAGAAAAGACAACGGTTAGAATCAAGAACACCTGAGGGAGAGAAAGATGAGAATATAAGAAAACAAACATCTATAACTTCATCAACAGAAACAGGGACAGATTAGTGGAACCTCTTGAAATAATAATTAAGAGAATATTATTAGAATGTGTATGAAGCAGCACAGCCTGTATGTGAAGAGGAAACAGGCCCTGATCTGTATGAAGTCACAGCAGGAGAAATGTTTCTGTGTGAGGAGAAGTGCAATCAGCTGATAGGGGGATATTCTCACCAAATGGCAGAATTAAAACTCTATATGTTTTAAATCCCGCCCCCCCTGCCTGATGACTTTTTACAGAAACTTAGGAAGTTAATTATTGGATACATTTGGAATTAAAACCGCAAGCGGTGATGAAGGGCCCTCGCAACCCTGTGCATGTCGGGGTGTGTCGCGACCGCAGGAGTGCAGCAGACCGTGCAGTCCGATTTGTGTAAAAGTCGTACTATGGTATGTTGAAATAGGCAACGTAATGAAGATCACAGAAAATTTTGACGTAGAGCAGTTCAGGCTGGCACTGTCATGATAGCTATGAAATTTGGAGGAAATTGAGCATTGTATATAGGCTGTAGTACTTACTCCTTGCAGTAGGGGGCGCTATGGTTAAACTTTATTATTGTTTTGGGATGGTGTTCAGAAGCCAACCCTGATTATACCTGTGAAAATTGGAGCAGATCAGACAAAGTATATGAGATGTAGTACAGTGTCTTTCCAGTAGGTGGTGCTATGTCAATGGCCCAATTGTATTAGGTTAGATATGATCAGGCCAGTACTGAGATAATTCGAGTGAAATTTAAATAAAATGTGACATTTTATAATGGAGGTAGTACTTGCAGTAAGGGGCACTATGGATAAAGCAAAGTATTGTTATGTTAATGTGTTTAGAGGCCAACCCTGATCTTACCTGTAAAATTTAAAGCAGATCAGACAAAGTATCTGAGATGCAGTACAGCCTCTTTCCAGTAGGGGTTGCTATGTCAATGGCATAATTGTATTAGGTCAGTTAGATGTGATCAGGGGTCTCATTTATAACCGTTGCGTACGCACAAAACGGGTCTGAAACTGGCGTACGCCTTTTCCCACGCAAAGTTTGTGATCTATAAAAACAAACCTGACGGTAAAATGTGCGCACCGGTGAGCAAACTCTGACCTAGGCATACGTTCATTTTGGAGGCATGGGAAATTGGCGACACAGACGGCGAAGTGGTGAATTGAAGCCTGCAGAATGTATATTGATGCCTCTTCCACATTTTATTTCACTAAATATCAAACTTTACTGACAGATCCACGTCATCATAATCATTCAAACCGACTATAGTTATATAAGCTATAATCGCACATGTAGTGAGCCATTTCCGATAAGTAACTTTCATTACGACAATATATAAACATAAAATACAAATAAAAAATATAAGTCCGCCTCATACATATTGCATCAGTGCCGTCTCACCTTCATTATCCCGGACAGACCTCAGAGGACCGGACTTCTACACACACTTTTTTGACTTTCCCTCGGGATCAATAAAGTATCTATCTATCTATCACTAATGTAATCACTGATGTGTGATGAAGTTAAAAATTAGACTAACACAAAAACCATAGAGCCACCAGTTTTCCTTAATAACTTTCAATATCGTGCATTTATCATCAAGTGTGGTTTTTAGTTTTAATAAAGATGCCTGCGTCAAGACGCACAGAGCACACAGAGATACAGCGGTGGCTTCACACATTTTGCCTCCCCCATACTCAGCACATCTTCATCAGCTGCACATATTTATTCCGTAAATAATTAAAGTTTGGAAATTAAGTCGGGGCATCTCTGACAGGATCATTAGGCCTATATATCCTCATAATTAGTCACAGAGCAGACAGAGTTTCCCACGAAAAAAAGGGGCCAACAATCAAACGTTTTTGTTCGTTGATCAAACTTTTGATTACTAATATGATAGAGTGAGGCAGACTGCTGACTGACGTGAGCACTCTGACAATATGAAGAAGTCAGTGTGGGTCCCGTAAACATGTAAACATTGCAGATATTCTCGTGCGTAATAGTGAACGGCATATGTTTTGGCACATAGGACAGGTTGAATGCAGCAGCGACGTGGTGTCATTCTCTGATTTTTCTTAAGTTTGTGATCCTCCTGCTGCAGTAAACTACCGATATGTCCATTTTATCCTTCACTTCATTCACAAACTCCTCCGTTTCTGGAAAGTTTTGTTTCTTTGTCTAAACTTCCGGGTTTTGCCGCGATCCAGCGCTGGAAACCTTTGATCTGCCCCCTCATTTAAGGTTGAATGTGGGCATGTAGAGGGCGGAACATGGGACTAATCTACGTGCGCACATTTCCAGGTGGATCGTGATTTATAAAGGGAACATTGCGTGCAGGTGTGCGTACGAACGGTTTTATAAATCTGAATCATTTTGTGCGCACGTCATTTCCGGGTTTTTGGCGCACGTACATTTTTAGTATGGATTCTACACACTCTTTTATACTGAGTCCGCGTGGACGCCCACACATCGGAGAACAACACAGAGAACATGACAGCTACTTTGTGGCTTATATTGTGTCATGTTAGTCAGATACAGCCATGAAACTCTGGATTTCTCCATAATGAAGGCTGTCAGCGTTGTGTACCCGCGTGCTTGTGCTCGTGCATGAAGTGTACCGTGCCGAAGCACACCTCTCTGAAGTGTGCCAAAGTCAAGGAAGTGTACCGTGCCTGAGCACGATACGGAGCGGTCACACTGGTCAAACAAACTGGACTTTAGCGTTGAAGCGTGCTTGGGCACGGTACGGATAGCCAGTGTGACCGTGCCCTGAGAGTCTGATACCTGAGAGTCTGATATCTGAGAGTCTGAAATCTGAGAGTCTGATATCTGAGAGTCTGATATCTGAGAGTCTGATATCTGAGAGTCTGAAAGTCTGATATCTGAGAGTCTGATAGTCTGATATCTGAGAGTCTGAAATCTGAGAGTCTGAAATCTGAGCGTCTGATATCTGATAGTCTGATATCTGAGAGTCTGATAGTCTGATAATCTGAGAGTCTGATATCTGAGAGTCTGATATCTGAGAGTCTGATATCTGAGAGTCTGATAGTCTGAGAGTCTGATATCCGAGAGTCTGATATCTGAGAGTCTGATATCTGAGAGTCTGAAATCTGAGTCTGAAATCTGAGAGTCTGATATCCGAGAGTCTGAGAGTCACTCAGGTCTCGTTTCTCTTCTTTGTCGTGTTACGTATTTCAGCGCTGTAAACTCTGGGGGCGAGGATGGCTGAGCCGTGAATATTATATATATAATATAATTGCCGGGGCGGCCGTGGCTAGGTAGGTAGGGTGCCCGTCTTTCAACCTCAAGGTTGAGAGTTTGACCACCTCCTTCAGCTAGTCGTAGTGTCCTTGAGCAAGACGCTTAACCCGGCACTGCTTGATCTTTTTGAATTGCCCCCCGGGGACAAATAAAGTTTTTTTAATTGAATTGAATTGAATATAAAGGGGCGTGGTATTTAAATGAAGATCATTTCCATCCGCCACACTTATCACCACCCGGTCATGTGATACGCACGTTTAGGTCCAGGGGTTGACATTAAACTCTGGAACATTGTAACGGCTGGCCCAGGAACGTTACTTTAGATTAGAAAAATAACAGTCACCAATTTACTCTTGAACCATTCTGATGGAAGATTAAATTACAACTTGTATTTAATTAATTGAGCTCTAATTATATCAAATATTGTGTATTTTTCTTATATTTATGTGCTCATGTTTATTCACCATGCTGGTAACTGTAAGAGTCTACTTAATCTGATTGATATTAATATGAGGCTGTGATAGATCTGGAATTATTATGATCACGTTTTTCTCCTTCTTTCTTCTCTGTGAGAAACTCTTCATCCTTAGATTTTTACTTTAGGAGCTCTCTTAAGGGCTAAGATGCTTTGTGAATAACTTTTATCTTTATCAGGATCTAGTCTTTAACTTTAAGGGGAAATGTAGCTGCAGCGTACGTCATTCCCTGCTGTCACTCTCGACTCTTCTGGTGATTTTTTTCCTTTGAAAGCTGATTTAAGCTCGGCTTTTGTCAGGATCTGATGGTTTTAAACCCGTTTTACCAAACGTGTTTTTTATCAGAGAAAACCTGCGCTAAGATCTGTGTGCGAGTGTTGAGAGTAGCGAGTGCGCTCGCGGGAGGGACAGCAGTGAAGACGTCGGCTGCCTTTCAACTGTGACACACAAGCGCGCGCACGAGCGCTTATGATACGTTGATGCTGTAGCAGTTATTAGCTAGTTTAAAAACATTTACTGACAAAACACCGGTATGACAGGAAAGCGCTGTGAAATTGAGAACGTGTTACAGTCTACTTTTTTTTTCAGGCAGTATTTTAACTGGCCCGAGTGGGCCAGCTGAACGTGCAGTCAGCTGGCCTGGACTCTATCAATCATTCATCCGGGACAGCGGGCCAGTTATAATGTCGAGCCCTGTTTAGGTCCTACGTGGATCCTGTCGTACAATAATTTCTACACCAGATTGATAAGTGAGGGCCCTTGTGATGTCACAGTGGGATTCTGGTAAAAAAAAAAAAAAAAAAATCCCCCCCCTTCCCTGTATCTCCACCCATGGGCTCCAGCCCCCGCCTAGAACAAAACTTTTGAGCAGGTTTGCCATTTTTATTCTCACTAGCAAAGGTGTAATGTCTACTGGGAAAACTCAGTGGGGGGGTCATTGCATTTAAAGAGACACACACACCAAAACGGAGCGTTCTGAGAGAGCTGGTTTATACAGGGTCACAAACCTCCTCTGGTGCTTGATTCATGTTATATTTTGACCAAAGCACAGCACAAATGTTTCATTTAGACCACAGGGGACTGTTTGAAAAGGTGGAGAAGGGGGATAATATGTCCTCTTTAATAACATTTAAACGATAATTAAAGATGAATAAACAGAGTGATGTTAGATATAAAAGCAGCGACACATTAATATAAAGTGTGTGTACCTCTAAGGTGAAGGTCCTGCTGATGTTCTCGTAGCTCCTCCATGCCTCGCTGCTCGGGTCTTCGTCCATATTCAGAGCCCGACACAGATCCTCAAACCCGGCTCGAGCTCTCCGCGCGGAGTCCTCCTCTTCGCTCATTTTACGGCTTTTATCACAACCTCCTGTAAAAAGTCGAGTTCAGATTAAAAGGAATAAGGGCCAGAATAAAGCCGAGCCGTGTGTCAGCAGCTGTTTGTTCTAAAACCTCCGTAACAGCGTTATAACCGAGCTGTTACTAGACGGACATTTAAATGTCCTTTAGACACTACGACGCGGACGTACGGAGGCCCGCGACCCGCAGAGAGACGTCATGTCTGTGCGTAATGTACGTAGAGAATACCACAACCAGCGTATCTCAGCCCCGCCCACTGAACGTGCGTAGCGCAGCGTGAGTGGGTGGGTCAGCCGTCAATCAAAACACTGCTACTTCCGGTTGTTTGTTTTCAGTAGTTTGGAAGTTCGCTCGTCTGATAAGATCTTTAAAACGTTTTAAACCGCGATTTTAACAACTGAAAGCCTCAACATGTCGTTAACAAAGAGCGATGCTCATGTTAGAGTCAAAGCAGTGTTTAAAACTTCTCCAACAGACTCCGCCTCACGAGGAGACCAGAACCTGCTGCGAGCTGTCATCCTGATCATGTCTCTCCCTCACGCGAGAAAAGTTTACACATTATCCTGACGTCATCATCAGTTTCAGCTGATTGGACAATCTCTTACCTCCACTAAGCGTTTACATTCAGTTGAACCCGTTCAGACCAGTAGTAATGTGAAGTCTTTGATCATCTCTTTTAGAGCTTATTTACCTTTGTACTGATTCTGATTCTTTTATTTGTTCTGATACCTCTGTAACTCCACATACCCCGAGTCAGGATCAATAAAGTCTGAATCATTAACCCCTCACAGGGCGCTGACAGGTCAGACTTCTCTTCATCCTGTCCTCTAAGAAAAGACTGAATTACATGTTTCACTTTCACCTGAGTCCAGCTGGAGAGTTCAGACCCTTCTCTGGACCATCTGGGTCAGGGGTCAGGGGTCAGGGCCAGTCTGAGCATCATCACTGTTTGAGTAATCCCCTCACGCTAAGGCTGTTTTCGAAACCACATACTATACTACTAGTTTACTATTTCAACCCAGGACATTGTGTATAAATGACAGAATATATGAGAGATTGTAGACTTGTTTTATTTTTATTATGTTAATTTCCTCCAGATGGGCTGTTGTTTACTTCCGCATTCTAGGGGCCCGTTTCTGAAAGAAGGTTCAACAAACCCTCAATCTAACCCTGAGCTCTGAGTTGATTTACTCTCAGATGGGAAACTCAGATCAGCAGATTTTAATTGGTTAAATCAACTCTGAGTAGGTCCACTCGGTGTTCAGCGCGTGCACCACGACGATAAAAAGCCAACATGAATGGAACCCCGATTCTACGATTCACCATGGCAACAGGTGACAAAAAAGAGATCCTCCTACTTTAACCATCTCGAAATATATCAATATCTTCATGTGGCCACAGGCTACGGTGACTATGAACAGGTTTTAAGAAGGAAAAAAGGAAAACTGCTGCAGCGCAGCAGCAAAGGAGAGAGAAGTGGTGTAAGAGAAAACAGCTGCTCGCGTCAGCTTGTAAAGTCTAATAATTTAATATTTAATCAGTATTAAAATATTGCAGGTAAAAACAGATGGAATGGTAGGCTATTAAACCTATACAATTTATTTTCATTAAGATGCAATCCAGCAGAAGGAAAGCGACTTTTAAACAGCTCAAAATGAAATATAATACTATAATAGGCTCGTATAGATTTAACGTTAACTTCATTCAGAGTCTATTTGAATGTGCATTAACTTTATCCTCAACATAAAGCTGTATTCACACACATAGGCTAAATGTCCTCTCACCTTTATCCTGTTTAGTTTATTAATTAACCCTATTAAATTAACATCTCCTGACGTTAATGTAGCATAGGCTCTAATTCCCTATGGAGTAATGCAGCCCCTTCATACCGACTTAAAGACATGACATGTTCGATAAAATAGTTTGTTTTATATACGCTGTAGTAGGCTATTGCCACCCTAACATATCATATTAAAACAACCTGGATTTTTATTCAGACAAACGGTGAATCTTCACTAACACAGCGTGATACGGACTGAATGAAAGAATGAGGAAATGAAACGCCGTTTCTGGCTTTGAAAGAGGGTGGAGACTGAGAGAAACTCAGGGTTCATTGAAGAAAACCTGCTCCCGACCAGGTTAGGTTCACAGTTAGTAAAGTAACCTCTCCCTCGGAGTTACCCCTCTTTCTCGGGTTTGAGTGACCTCCTCTTCTAAAACGGATAACCCAGAGTTTCCCTCATTTCAGGGTTAACTGACTCAGAGTTTACACAAAACCTTATTTCAGAAACGGGCCCCAGGACCGGAAACCAGTTTAACCGTGCCAAGCATACTGCAAAATAACCGACGACTGGCTGTTATACTACATACTACTGTTGAACTCGGTATGCGGTATATACTGCATACTGATTTAGATAGTAGTATGTACAGTTGCAATCAAAATTATTCAACCCCCATTGCAAATTAGGTTAATTGGCAAAATTTATAAATTTTTGGCTCTTTCAATTAACAAACCAAACAACAAAAATTTGAAGAGCTTTAGACAATTATTATTATTGGTTTCTCCATATTGAACAAAAAGGCTGTTTTCGAAAATGCGTACTACTATCTAAATCAGTATGCAGTATATACTGTATACTTTTCAGACATTCAGGTTTAACTTTTACTCAGCTGTGAATAATATGTAGTAATAGAGCAAGCCAAGGACCCTGTAATTGCAGCTGCTTGTCCAGCTGTGGCACATGCACTGTACAGTCTAAAAAGCAGGAAAATCCGAGGTGGTAAGACATATAAATATATGAACATGTCATATTTGTTATTGGTTCATGCCCATAATGTGGCAAGATATTCAGTCACCGCCACCTACGAGTTTAATCAGCTACACTCCAGCATTTTGATCTCTGACCTGGCACTTTGCATTGTGGGAGAGGTAGTCTGGTCTGATGCATACTGTACATTTTTCCCAAATCAGTATGACATCCTGGTATTTTTGGCATACTGCGGATCTCGCAGTTGTTCGCATACTGCATACTGCATTTTGACCAAATCAGTATGTACTAGTAGTATAGTATGTGGTTTCGAAAACAGCCGAAGTGCCACTTTTAAAGAACACTGCAGTGTCAAAATTATCCAACCCCCAGAATAGAATCCCTCATAAAAGCACACATTTGCAAATTGAGTGTTGTTTCAAGCACACCTGATGCAACTAATCAAGGGCTCAATTAGTTCCATCAGGTGTGCTTGAAACACATCAAATACCTGGTCTGACAAGGAGTTTGTTGACAGTGACAATTGGTTGCATGTGAGAAACATGGCTAAATCAAGAGAATTGTCCAAAAAGATAAGAGAAGAAATCATTGTCTAGCACAAACAAGGAAAAGGATACAAAAAGATAGCGAAGGCACTGAATGTTCCTAAAGATACAGTTGGATGCATAGTTCGCAAGTTTAAAGCTAAAGGAACTGTGGCTACACTACCTGGACGTGGCAAAGCTATCAATGGCTGCCACCAGATTCCTGAGGAGGCAAGTGGTCAAAAACCTTCGAGTGACTGCAAAAGACCTGCAGCAAGACATGGTGGCAGCAGGCACTGAGGTTTCCGTTTCCACAGTTAGGCGCATACTAAACGCTGAAGGTCTCCGTGCCCGAACTCCAAGACGTACACCACTACTGACCCGAAAGCACAAGAAAAGCCGGCTCCAATATGCTAAAAACCATATAAATAAGCCAAAGAAGTTTTGGGATTCTATTCTGTGGAGCGATGAAACCAAAGTGGAACTTTTTGGGCCTATGGATCAGTGGAATGTCTGGAGAAGGAAGAACGAAGCATACGCTGAGAAGAACACCCTGCCTACAGTGAAGCATGGCTGGAGCTCGGTGATGCTCTGGGGCTGCTTTGCTTCCTCTGGCACTGGCAACCTTCAGCGTGTAGAGGGAAATATGGATTCAATAAAATATCAGGAAATTCTAGGAGAAAATGTCATGCCATCAGTGAGGAAGTTGAAAGTTGGTCGTCGTTGGACCTTCCAACAGGACAATGATCCCAAGCATACCTCAAAGTCCAACAAGGCTTGGTTTCAGAAGAAGTCCTGGAAGATTCTGGATTGGCCATCACAGTCGCCTGACTTGAACCTCATTGAAAATCTCTGGTGGGACTTGGAAGAAGGCAGTTGCAGCACGCAGACCAAAGAATATTAGAGAACTGGAGCAAATCGGCCATGAGGAATGGGCTAAGATTCCTCAGGAACGCTGCCAAAGGCTGGTGTCTGGCTACGCATCACGTTTGCAGCAGGTCACAACAGCAAAAGGGTGCTCTACGAAGTACTAAAGATGCTTGTCATAAAGGGGTTGAATAATTCTGAGACTGCAGCAGGCTTTAAAAGTGGCATTTTGTGTTGAACTTGGAGAAACCACTGATATTATTAGTTGTGTTGAGCCATGTAAATTGTGCTTTTTTGATTTGTTCATTGCAAGCAGCTGAAAGTTTGTAAATTTAGCCAATAAACCTAATTTTCAATGGGGTTGAATAATTTTGATTGCAACTGCACTACGCAGTTTCGAAAACAGCCAATGTCTGCAGATAAGCCTGCTTACAGACAGCGTGCATAACGGGCGACCCCTCACGCTGTTGCTGATTGGACAGCGGGACAGACTGAGCGGCAACGAGCATCAGAGTGATCGAGCGCGTGACGGTGGACATCGAGAGACTCACACTCCATGAAATTCAAAGAAAACTTTATTCAGATCAAATTTACAAAACAAGACGAGTACAAAAGACAAATATAAAAAACACAGATCTTCTGTTATGAAGGTCACTGCGCTCTGATTGGTCGGAGCTGTCAGGTGAGTGCTTACGGAGCAATGAGTCTCCGTTTGGTCGTCTGCTCCACCAGTCTGTGATAATCGTCCAGTTTGTCTCGGACTTTATTATAAACCTGCAAACAGACGACAAACTTTCAACGCCACAGTGACACTACAAACTTTCAACGCCACGGTGACACTACAAACAAAGACACAGACACAGACACACACGCACACACGCTCACACGCTCACACACACACACACAAATATACACACAAAGACAAAATCTAAACATTTACTGTAACCAAGCAAAGTAAACAGGAAGTACTCACAGTGCTGTTGGTCTGAGTCTCAAGCGTCTGCAGCAGCTGATCGATGGACGTGTACGGCAACCAGACGGAGGACGAGGTCGCCGACAAAGGCCTCTGAAACACACACACAAACACAGAAGAAATGTTAGAACACTGTTCAATTAGTCAAACAAATCAGACAGCAGAGCGCGGACTGCTCGCAAAAGACGTTTTTCTTCGGTGTAGCCGATATCAGCAGCCACGTTTCACAACCTCTTTTCCTGCAGGACTCAGGACTGTGGATTAACATCTGGGTTACTTTTTACCAAGAAACAAAGGAACTGATCAATGATTTAAGTCTCCCTCTCAGACAGGCTCTGGAGGACAGGATATTACAAACATTTACAACGGCTGGAGTAAACAGCCAAGCGGAAACAGAACACTCTGCTATCTACGAATTGACCCCAAAGACATGAACTATGACCGAAACCAGTCTCTGCAAAGTCGTAAAAATGTACCATCTGTTGAACTACTGCTGAAGGACTAATTAAACCACAGTGTTCAATTCTGCATCAAATTAACATTTATGTCTTTCTTCAGCTAGATATTTGTAATGGTCACATTGAATGTATTATAATCATCTTTTTAAACTCAAAATCTGATGTTCAGAATAGGAATAAGAGTTATAATAGTTTTAATAGGAATTTGACGTGGAGCGCTATTGCCATCTAGTGTTAGAATTACCATGAATACGTAACCTTCATAATTATACATTTAGACGTGTTATAAAGCATACTCTTTGATATTAGATATAGAAGGTGTTATTTAAAGACACCAATTTATTTTCCTACTTTATTAATATGTCTTATTAAGAATGTTGACTGTATAACATGTTTTTGTTCACCTACAGGCTGGGATTAACTGAGGATGTTCCCAGATGGTGTGATTTTCATCTCAACATGAATCTGATAGAAATGTTTGTCTAAATATATGACGTGAACCTACATCAACGTGGATCTGATAGAAATAATATTGAAATGAATGTATGGTGACGTATATATGTTTAGATTCTTATTCTTAATCTTACTGAGTAAACTCATTTAAACAATTGTCCTCCGGTCAGAGTGGGAGTGACCCTTCTCCTGCAGAGCTCCCTCCTTCTCCCGCAGCTGATAAGAGTTCACACTCAGCTCAGATCTTCTTCTTTTTAGAGCTTCAGCTTCTTGCTCCGATCCTCTTCGGACTTCAGTTCGAATCACTTCTTTTAAGTTTGTGCCGTAGAGACGAGTCTCTGCCGAACTTTTATTTTCAACGCACATTTTTGGAAACATCAATTCTTTCTGGCTCAAGCAAGGCTTTTGAACTTTCTTTCTCCTTGCTGGTGTTGGAAGATTAAGTCGTGAGTCGTGTCTATTCAGAGCCCTCCTTTAATCCAAATAGAATCCTAAAATTCGTTTATCAACTTTTTCCCTTTTTGATCATTTTCTGATTAAGTCATTCAAACAATACCGCGTCTTATCTCATTACTAAATATATAATGTCACCATACGTTATAATTGCATTATCCCGATCATAATCATATTCTTTATCTGTTTCATCTATACCTTATTGTTTACCCTTTTATATTAAATTTTACACATAAAATTCAGAACTCTGTCTGTGTGTTTTCTTGTTTAACATACTTACTTACTTCTTTCAAGATATGAAACTGACTGATTAATTAATTACTACAGGTAATTTATTTTATGCTCATACTTTGAGCTGGTGCCCCTTCTAAATCTGAGGTTAAATAAAGATATAATATCTTAATAAATTAATTACGCTACATCAGTGATGAAGTAATAAAGGTGAAGAGAACTAGAGTCTGTCTCCTGCAGTGAGTCAGTCCCCACAGAGCTTCATGTTAAACTGTCCAACAAGTCAGTAAACAGTCAGTAAACAGTAAACAGACAGTAAACAGTCAGTAAACAGTCAGTAAACAGTTTCCCAGACTGGGACAGGTGGATTTGCAGTACTCACTGGGGTTCTTTTAGTTCTTAGATGTAGGACTTGTCAAACACATACCTGTATTCCGTAATACTGGTGTCCTCGTCCCAGCAGAGCATCAATGAACTCCAGAACCAGCTCAGCTGCAGCCTCCAGGAGGTCAAAGTTCAAGAAGAGTCGCAGCAGAGACGCTGCATCCACTGCCTGAAACACACATGTCCCAGTGCATCATGGGAAGATAACTAGCTGATCTAGTCCTTCCGTAAACGTTGTCTAATGAGACAGCATGTTGTTAATTTAGTCTGAAGTGACCATATTTAGACAAAAGGGAGTGACCCACTCCAGCTCCGCCCTCCTGCAGGTAAACTTCATCCCCTCCTCATCGGCTGATCACTCACCTTGTAGGACTTTAGCAACCAATCAGGCAGAGGCACGCCGTGTGACAGCAGCTTGTTGATGACACAGCGATGATGTCGTCCGTTAGAGGAGGGGTACCTGTCCAGGTAAGAGGCCAGCAGTCGCCACGCCTCGTCTGTCGCACTGAACAGCAACAGATTTTATTTCTTATGTTAAGAAAAACAGTTTAACCTCTCACCTCTGATAATAAACTGTTAAACATAAAACAGATCAGACCTGGACTCTTTGGTGTTGACGACTGATGACAGCTGATTGGCAGCCAACCAGCTCCAGGCTTCATTCTGAGACTCCTCCCCCCCAAATTGGAGCTTAATACACCTGGAACAAAACAAATCAAAACTTAGAGACGAAGAGTGAATTTAGAGATGATGTAAAGAATGTAGAGATGAACAGATCATGTAGTGAAATGTAAACAGGAAGTGGTCACAGACTCACTTAAAGGTGAGACCCTCGTACACAGACGTCAGGTTCAGATCGAATGTCTGACACACGGACAGAGCCGAGTCAAACAGTCCTGTTTGGACCAACAATGCCACCATCTCTTCTGCTGACGCACTGCCTGCAGACACACACACACACACACACACACACACACACACACAGAGACACACACACACACACACAAACATCAGTAACATCTAAAGCCGGATCAGTGATTATTCCCAGTATTTTCTTTGTTTTTCTTAGCATAAGCTCCTCCCCCTCACGCCTGCTGGATCCAGAGGTTACAGGTAAATTATCAAAGTGCCTCTGTGACAGGACAGTAACACGGTCCTGATGCTGTTACAGATGAACAGGTGTCATAGATAATAAAGGTTAAAAGTTGTACCTGCGATGGCAGCGGACGGCGGGTGGTGCTGTGCCAGAGTGAGGCGGCTGCGGGACAGGATGTACTCCTTCTCCAGGTCCTTGAGTTCCAGGATGTCCACCTGACGCCTGACTGTAGGAGGAATAAAACAGTCAGAGGAGGAGACACACCTGGACAGGTGACAGAGGTCACTGTACCTTTAAGAAAAATTGTTCGAAGTGATGTTCGATGTGACATCACCTGGTTCTGAAGAGAACTCTCCATCAGAGTTCCTCTTTGGAGACGCTCCTGGACGCTCATACTGAGGACACACACACACAGACAGAGACACGACACACACAAAATGATATCCATCATGTCAGTAGTGTTTCAAATATTGACTAAATATGTTCATGTGGGTAGTGTGTGTGTGTGTTTATGTACCACAGCTCCGGAGGCGGGCTGGACGATCCAGGCGTACTCTGGTCTGATGAGGCGCAGACAGGTGAGAGCTGACAGGTAACAGTTCACCTGTTTCTGAAGACCCTGATGAGTCCTAACCTCCCGACCCAGACGCATCCCCAGCTCAAACATCACCGTACCAGCTACACACACACACACACACACACACACACACACACACACACACACACACACACACACACACACACACACACACACACACACACACACACACACACACACACACACACACACACACACACACACACACACACACACACACACACACACACACACACACACACACACACACACACACACACACACACACACACACACACACACACACACACACACACACACACACACACACACACACACACACACACACACACGTTGTTAGTGATGTGAACATGAGATTTGTAAATAAAAAGTTTAAACCGTTCTTAATAAAGTTTTTTGATAATCAGCAGCACTGCATCTTCTCTGTATCAAAGCCACAGGTACCAGGTGTACTCAAGCCTTACCTTTCCTATAGTTGTGTCTGTTGATGTGGAAGGCGTACAGCAGCTCGTAGTAGTTGTGAGCCAGAAGGTCCAGACCTCTGGCCCGGGACTCGATGATAGTCACCACCTGAGGACAACACAACAGGTAACTCAGCAGGTAATCTGTTACTTACTTTAGGACACAAACATTGAGCTGTGTCATTCCTATGGATCCATGAGGGGGCGCCACATTAACAGTTTATAGACTTTAAAAGTAAATATTTCTGTAAAGGAGTCAGAGGTCAGGTGAAGGTCGTACCTCGTCATGCAGGTTGACGTACGGGAACTGAACTAAATCGTGCAGCTGAGAGCGTTCACACAGAACCACCACCAGCTGACGGAGACAATCCAGCTGCCTGTGAACATCATAACACTGATTAATTAGTAAATACTTACCTCAGATACGTGTGTGTGTCTCTGTGTGTGTGTGTGTGTGTGTGTGTGTGTGTGTGTGCGTACATGCTGCAGTCGGGGTTCTGTGTGAGCGCTTCATACGCCTCACTGTTGTGACCCAGGTCCAAATGATGTTTGAAGATTCTGGTCCACAGTGCCGCCTACGCACAAACAGCGTAAATATTCATCTTTACAAATAATGTTGAAATATGTTATAAACATATTTACCCTGTAGTTATTTTAAAGTGTTAGCGTTACCTGACTGTTGACGTCGTTAGCGGCCTCTGTGATGGCGAGAGAGGCCAGCTGGATAACGAGCTCAGGCAGGCCGACATCCTCCAACAGCCTCAGCACCTACACACACACAGGTGTATCTTGTTGAAGTACAGGTGTACCTTGCTGTAGTACAGGTGTACCTTGCTGTAGTACAGGTGTACCTTGCTGTAGTACAGGTGTACCTTGCTGTAGTACAGGTGTATCTTGTTGTAGTACAGGTGAATCTTGCTGAATTACAGGTGTACCTTGTTTTAGTAAAGGTGTACCTTGTTGTAGTACTGTAGACGGGGGGTGGATGCAGACTCCTCCTCCTCGCTGCCTGTCAGTCTCAAGAGGAACTCCTCTTTCTCCACCTCCGTCGCCGCCTCCTGGAAACACTGCAGAGCCTGAGGAAAGGAGACAAGGACACGACATTAGGAGAGGTGACAAAGAGACGACTTGAGAAGACAAGTAGACGACATTAGGAGAAGAATGACTGGAGGAGAGGAGACAAGGTAGAGAAGAAATGACAGGAGGAGAGGTGAGACGACCAAAGGAGAAGACACAAGTAGACGAAATGAGGAGAAAAGAATACAGGAGGAGAGGAGACAACATGAAGAGAAGTGACTACAGGAGAGGAGACAAGGCGACGACAAAAGGAGAAGAGACAAGGAGACCACATGAGAAGAGACAACAGGAGGAGAAGAGACAAGGAGAAGACATGAGGAGAAGAGACAAGAGGAGGAGAGGAGACAACTAAAGGAGACAACATAAGGAGAAGAGACAATAAGACGACATGAGGAGTAGAGACAACAGGAGAGGAGACAAGGAGGCAATATGAAGAGAAAAGACGACAGGAGGAGAGAGTCAGCTGATCCTGTTCCTCTCCCTGCAGAAAATGTGCTAGGTTGTGATTTGTGTGTTTACGTGTGTGTCTTCAGTTTATTTGTGTGTGTTTACGCGTGTGTGTCTCACCTTCTGTCCCTCTCCGTTGGCCAGGTAACACTGACCCATCATAAAACGACGGGAGCCCACGTTCACCTGACACCAAGGACCAATCAGCCTCACGTATTCCTACAGACAGACACAGACACACACACACACAGTTTAAACCTTTCACAGTTGTGAACTGATAGACCAGCTGATGTGTGAACACAGAGAGTTAATGATGAGCTCAGGTCAACTCACCTGTAGCTGTGTGTACTGACAGTTAGCCATCAGACACTCTGGGAACTGGAAACCCGTGTTATTGGGCCAACTGGGAGAACTGATTTAAGGATCAACAGACTGAGTTGTCCACACAGCTGAACATGTAGAGAGGTGGATATAGTTTATATGTTTACCAACACCTGCTCAGGTGTCTCAGGTGAGAGGAGGATACAGCAGCTGAGCCAGCAGGTGGACCAGGCTGGAGGTGATGTGACTCCAGGGGAGCAGAGCGTCGGCGTGCTGCTGGGAGAAGATCTGAGACACCATCATCTTCCTCGCTACCGTCTGATAGACGAGCTCCACCACTGTCTGAGGACTCAGCACTAAACACAAAGAGGAGGGGGCTGATTACCTGTGATACAGGTGAGACAGCATGACAGGCACCTATCACCTGTTATAAGTCCTATTCTCACAGGATCAGCATTAGTTTATATTTTTGTCTCCACGATGTCCTCCACAGGTGAGCATCTGAACCTCGATTGAGGCTACACTATTCATTTAATGTTTTACAGCATATGAGCCTTTAAGAAGAGTCTTCACAGTCCTAAAGGGTTCAGCTGGAGGGTCAGTCCTAAAGGGTTCAGCTGGAGGGTCAGTCCTAAAGGGTTCTGCTGGTGGGTCAGTCCTAAAGGGTTCTGCTGGAGGGTCAGTCCTAAAGGGTTTTGCTGGAGGGTCAGTCCTAAAGGGTTCTGCTGGAGGGTCAGTCCTAAAGGGTTCTGCTGGAGGGTCAGTCCTACAGGGTTCAGCTGGAGGGTCAGTCCTAAAGAGTTCTGCTGGTGGGTCAGTCCTAAAGGGTTCTGCTGGAGGGTTAGTCCTAAAGGGTTCTGCTGGAGGGTCAGTCCTAAAGGGTTCAGCTGGAGGGTCAGTCCTAAAGAGTTCAGCTGGGGGGGTCAGTCCTAAAGGGTTCTGCTGGAGGGTCAGTCCTAAAGGGTTCAGCTGGAGGGTCAGTCCTAAAGGGTTCAGCTGGAGGGTCAGTCCTAAAGGGTTCAGCTGGAGGGTCAGGGGTTCATTTTGTTTTTCTGATACTGGCGATCATTAAAACAACAGATCGTATCAAATAAGCTCAAAGGGGGACGGTGGCGGTGAACATGAATCTGACCTGATCTGTGCGAGGAGAGAGACGGAGAGTCTGACAGTTCCAACACGGTCAGGTGCTGCAGGTGAGCATCTCTGCAGGTGAGAGAAGAGCAGGTGATCAGCAACATTAAACAGACTGTGTTCAACACATCACATGACCAGCTCACTGCCAGCACTTCACTCACAGGATGTCCACAGGTACGGAGGAGGCGGGACTTTGGCTGATGTGTTTGAGGAGGTGATAGGAGGACAGGAGGTGAGAGCTGCGAGGAATCAAGTCCTGCTGGAGCTGCAGCAGCTGAGCCCCCCCTCCCAGAAACACCTGAGAGAGACAGGTAAACACACACACGGGTACAGGTAAACACACAGGTACAAGTTAATAATCAGACATATACCCTCTGGTGTTCAGTTTAAAGATGCATGTGTCCTGTATGTGAGTGTGTGTGTGTGTGTGTGAGTGTGAGTGTGAGTGTGAGTGTGAGTGTGTGTGTGTGTGTGCGTACGTTGTCTCCAAAGCGCAGGTAGAGTTTCTGCAGGATCAGCAGGTCTCTGCAGAATAAAGCTCTGGTCATGGTCATGTGACAGACGGCCTGACAGACGAGAGACACAGCCGAGCTGCTTCCCATCACCTGAGACAGGTTTATCCTTACGTTCAGACTGTGACCTGTGAGACACAGAGCAGGGCAACACACACCTGTGAGACACAGAGCAGGGCAACACACAGAGCCGCAATTGATAGGCGAGTATGATGTCACTCAGGTGACCAGGTGTTTCCTACCAGGTGTGACAGGTCCCTCTGCTGCAGGTTCAGAGTCCGTCTCCAGGTCCAGCTCCCTCAGGAGAACCATCATGGCGGCCGCCGGGTTCCTGATGTCCTGCAGCTTGTTCTGGATGTCCTCGATCACGTTCTCACTGCAGGAAGTGACATCATCAACACAGATGAAACACAATGTTTCTGAGTGTGTGTGTCTGTATATGTGTCTGTGTGTGTGTGTGTGTGTGTGAATGTTTCTGGTGTGCATGTGTGTGTCTGTATGTGTTTCTGTGTTTGAGTGTTTCTGTGTGTGTTTGTGTGTGCTGCACACCTGTCGTTGGACAGCAGGTGTTCCAGGATGAGCTCTGCTGCCCTCTCAGGTGACTGCAGGTGTTCCAGAGCTTTCTCCATTTCGTACGCCATCTCTCCAGAGACGGCATCACTGATAGCACGCACACACTGAACGAGCTGCAGGACGTCCCGCCCCAACTCTGCATCTACAAAACATTCTATCAATATATGAAGGAACCTCAGAGTCCTGATGAACAGAAACACAACGAACCTTCAGTAAGGGGCGTGTCCTCCTCTGACGACAGGTACTCATCATAGGACAGGTAAAGGTGATCCACAGCAAAGCACGGCAAGAGGAAGGACACAAAGCCCTGTAACACACATACACACATATACACATAGACACACATAGACACACAGAGTGTCAGTAAACAGTAAACAGTCAGTAAACAGCAAACAGTCAGTGAACAGACAGTAAACAGTAAACAGACGGACCTTCCTGAGCAGACACACCAGTCCTGTGTTGGGGTTCACGGTCAGACTCAGAGGTTCTGATTGGACCTCCTGATACTGCAGACAGCAGGAGTAAAACCTGGACCAGAACTCCACCTGCAGCTGACGATACTCCTCCTGAGAGAACTCAAACTCTGTCAAACTGCTCTGAAGCTGAGGGGGGAGGAGGGGGGAGTAGAGGGAGAGATCAGTGTCTGCAGCAGTTCAACTTTTCAAACTGTAAATAAACAGGTGTGCTGTTACCTCACTCTCCACAGCCAAAGTCACCTCCTTCTTCAGACCCTCCCACGACACTTCTGAGATCCTCTCTGAGCCCCGACGGAAGATCTACAACACACAACTGAGTAAATACACACAGCACACACTGACTGCACACCAGAGTCTGATGATGTCATATTGACATCACAGCCGGTAGAGTCTCACCTGCAGAGCTTTGACGATGGCAGAAGCTGTGAAACGGAGAGGAGAGAAGAGAACTTCCAGGTATGTTTCCTGTCAACACACACACACACACAAAGAGCAGAGTTGCTATGACAACTGACTTTACTGGAGTGTGATAGTGTTTTAATCTATCTCTTCCCTGCTGACCGCCAGATGGCGGTGCTTAGAGCACTGAATACTCCCTTCACGCATAAGCAGTTTGAGTATACAAACAATGTCACTTGTGACTCCTGGATGACTCGAGAGAGGCCATATCTTCCAGTGTCATCTGGGGTTCTGTTCCTACTTTCTTCTCGGGTTCTGTTTTGCACTAACTTACCGATCATTGGCCGAAGCTAATTGCGTTAACTTACTAAAAGCGGAGTGCCTGGCTATAGTCCTGGTCACAGCGGCTGTGGGTTCGAATCCGACCTCGGCCCTTTGCTGCATTGAGTGAACTCATTGAGTGAGGTTGGGGACAGTTCCATATAGGCCATCATGCGTATGGCCTTGGATCGCCTGCAGCTGGAAATACCTCAACACGCCAAATCAGCCCCTGAGAGTGCCTTCTTCAGACGCGGGGGGGGGGGGGGGGGGGGGCAGTGGGAGGGGAGTCTGGGGGAGCAGTGGGAGGGGGAGCTGTGAGAGAGGAGTCGGGGGGAGCAGTGGGAGCAGTGGGAGGAGGTCATGTGTCTGAGGAGGAATGTGTTTACAGTTTAACAGAGTTCCCCTCTGTTCTACAGTCACACTGTAGCCCTGTTCACAGCGCCGTTTCAAGCCTGTTTCTACTTCAATCTGAACGTGGTGGAGGAGTCATGGGGGGACGAAGTGACCCCTCCTCTGTAGCGTCTTCAGAGGTAGTAACACAGGTGTTAAAGAGGAGAGTCGGGATCAGCTGAGCCAGTCTATCGATCTTTAAAGTAACAAATACTGTATCGTGTTAAACTGTGTAATTCAAAGCTGGGTTGCCAGGGGGCGCTAGCTGTGTCACAGAAACTTGGAGGGGGAAAATGGAACAAAATAAACCAACTGGGTGGTTAGTGTGCACACCCCATTATAGAGGCTGTGGTTGATAAGATTCGCAGCTAAATAATGGTCTAAATCCATCAATATTTGAGCTGAAGACGAGCTGTAAAAAGTATGACAATCACTCAGATCCGAGCCACGAAAGAGAAGGATAACTAAGATGTATATTGGCACCAGACAGCCTGAATGTGTCTCTTATTGGTCTCAGTTAGCTTCATATGGTGCTTTTTATTTTATTTAAAGGGATACTTCACCCGTTGAAACATGAATCTGTATTGACATTGGGTCATATATGTTGTAGAAATGTGAAATACATCTTGAAGTTGGTGCCTTCTTGACCGAGAAAAGGCATAAAGTGTCTTTTTGGCTCATGTGGATAAAAGACAACAACTCCCAGGATGCACAACTCCACAGGCCACTCCCACTAAGGTCCTCTATTTACAGACATTTACCTATACGGGCGTTTCCTCAAATGATTCCGAGACTTCTTCCAGAAGGAATTTGTATCTTGGAAATTGGGCGGGTTGAAAACATGAGGAATTAGCGATATAATTTCACCCCCTCTAACCAAAGCAGCCTCCGGTGACACAAAATTACGAGTTCTGCGTCATCGGAGGCTCCTTTTCAGACTTAGAAATACGGAGCTTTCCTGTCTCAGGGGGAAATGAGGGCGGGATGCATGACCATTCAAAAATACTACCAGGTTTCTAATGATACAAAGCTTAATGCAAATAGGTGAAGTTTCCCTTTACCATTGGCAGTTAGTGATGAGAACAATCCAGTGACAAAACAAACTATCCCAAAAGCCCTGATATCTGTATTCAACAGAGCAGCAGCAATGCTGTTGGGTTGGATGAAATGTAGGAGCCTTCTTGTGTGTGAAACCCCTGCATGCTGAGGGGATCAAACACTGGTTAAAAAGAAAAGAAGCCCAATTGTCCTTTACAATAATTCACTAGGCTTTAACGTATGAAACATTTCAGATTAGTTTGAGGGAATAGTCCCTAACACATAACATTACCCCCTGGCAAGATGCATGGGCTGGAGGCACAGATCTTTGGGATTTTACTGATTCGGAAAAGTAATTTTAGTGTATAGGTGGAATGTTAACTGAATATTTTGTCCAATAAATGGTTCATTATTTTAAAGAATTGTTTTTTTAACAGAGCACGCAACTAAAGCATTGTTCTGCTGCTATTTCTCCATCCTCGGGGAAACACTGATGGTCTGAGAATATGAGCCAGAAGACATGAAGTCTGGTTTTACTGCAGTAAGTAAGAACAGCTGGGAAGTGTCCGATGTGTTCTCAAGTTCATCACCAATACGTCTAAAACCTCAAAGACCTGAAGTCTTTCAACAGGGTTTCCTCGTTAAAAAACTCAAAGTGCTGAAAAGGATCAAAGAATCGAACATTTTCACAACCTCTGTCCTCAAAAACCCAAGAGTTTATCTACAACCAGTTTAGGTAAACCTAAACAGCATTACCCTAACTTACAGCTTCTCTATCTCAGAAAGTATGTGTGAGTGTGTCTGTGTGTGCAGGGTTTTTCCTGCATAGAGAATTCTTTGGCGCCCCCCAAAGAGGTTTTACCCAGCGCCAAAAGAAAATCACGACGTCAAAAGAAGAAAAAAAAAGACGATTCAAATTGCAAATCAAATCCTCTCTGAATGTCTGTTAAAAATATCAATATATCAAACAACTGTTGAACAAGCAGAACATAAACTTATGTACGACGTCTTTGACTTCTAGCAGTCATCTCCCCTCTCATCCGTTTACGCATGCGGCTCGCGCTGGATAGCCAACTGATTGACTATTTGTTTCTTTAGACTGGTTCCGGACGCTCCGCTGACACCCACAGGCGCTAAATGCGGGTTAATTTTCCGTTTGGCAAGTTAATTTCAAAGAGCAATCAACTTCATGGCGGTAAATATTTATCCCAACAGTCATGTTAAAACTATACTAAACCGCGTATGACGTAGGCTAGCTGCGGCTACTTGTCCCTGCTCCTCTGCAGTCTGCAGACGGGTCATCGCGGGGGCACGCTGAGACGAGACACACCAACATACATGGCTGCAAACGTACACACACACACACACACACACCGGAACGGCAACCGCCTGTTTACTTGTAGTGCAACTGTGATCAAAGGATCCAAATGATCTGTGACTTAAATCTGTGATTATTTGACATAATACCTTAACTCAAATAAGTGTACTTAAACAAATGTGTATATAAAACGAAAACACAATTTAAAGGAAAAGAGCATCCATCATAGGAAGAGGGTGAAATGCACTGAGGATGTGACCTCCCCTCTCTCAATCTCTTCACACCCCTCTCCCTCAAAATCCCTCTCCTCCTCTGTTTCACTGTTGCAATAATAACAATTCTTTTCCAGATTTAATTGGGGTTTCAGTAACTTATAATATAATGATAGGATAATGATAATATTATTTATAAAATGGTCAGAAATAACAGGAAATGCACAGATTACTGTCAAATAAGGTAATACAGACTCAGACTATACTGTAATACACGGGTCGAATGTTTACTACAGCACATATAGTCACCCCTCAAAGGCCCATTCTGAGCCAGGAAAAACCATGGTGTGTGTCTGTGTGACTCACTCTGGGGTCCTGGTCCACTCCTATATGAACTTCTTCTTCAGGTGGAGGCTGAACAAACACCTGGTTCCACTGACCTGCTGTGTTACTGCGACACACACACACACACACACACACACACACACACACACACACACACACACACACACACACACACACACACACACACACACACACACACACACACACACACACACACACACACACACACACACACACACACACACACACACACACACACACACACACACACACACACACACACACACACACACACACACACACACACACACACACACACACACACACAGAGAGAGAGCGAGAGAGGAGTGAGCAGCTGTTTCCTCTCACACATGAACTGACTTCATATTAAATCCCAGAGTGTCTTACTGTTCAAAGTTGATGTATTTAACCACAGAGGAGTTTGATTCGTCCACCCACACAGCCCAGATGTCCGAGGAAGTCAGCGAGAAGTCCACCAGAGTCTCCTGAGGACACACACACAAAGTCAAACACACACACATTTATACACACATACAAACTATAGTTTTAACATTACTCCATGTAATGCTCGAGGCATGTGCTGAAACTTCATGGAAATAAAGGAACTTTGTGTTCCCGTGTTTCTGTGTGTACCCGTATTTTTGTCTGTACCCGTGTTTCTGTGTGTATCCGTGACTACATACATACATGGCTGCAAATGCACACACACACCAGAACGCCAACCTCCGCGCGCACCTGTTCACTTGTAGTGCAATGGAACACGGTTAATCCGCTATCGTTATGGACCGCGTCATGAACACACGTTCAACTTTTCTCCGTTCACTTCCACGGTGTCTGCTTTTATCAACAATCAATAACTTAACGATCGTAACGTAAGCCAGCTGTAGTCTGTGAACTTCACACAGACTGTCAAACAGCGCTGCGTTATAGCCAGCAAATATATTTTTATAATTTCTCAATTTCCTGATCTGATCAAATGATCCAAATTATCTGTGACTTAAATCTGTGATTATTTGACAAAATACCTTAACTCAAATAAATGTACTTTAACAAATGTGTATGTAAAACGAAAACACAATTTAAAGGAAAAGAGCATCCATCATAGGAAGAGGGAGAATTGCACTGGCAGGCTATGACCTCCCCTCTCTCAATCTCATTACACCCCTCTCCTTTAAAATCCCTCTCCTCCCATGTTTCACTGCTGCGATAAAAAAATTTTTTTTTCCAGATTTAAAGGCTTTATATGCAATTTTTTGATCCAGCAGATGTCGCCCTTGAGCACCAGCATGAAACCAAAACAACTCGCGGTGCATTGTTGTGTTAGCATGCTAATGCTAGCAATCTTTCTTATACTCGTATCTTCACACTGCATGTACATTTACACGAAATGAGCGTGATCTAGAAACGCAGTTAAGCAGTGAGTACAGTATGTTACTCTTCTTTTCTCTAGTCCCTCAATTAAACAACTTTTATACGCGAGGGAACCCTGTGTCTGTACCCGTGTTTCTGTGTGTACCCGTGTTTCTGTGCGTACTCGTGTTTCTGTCCGTACTCGTGTTTCTGTCCGTACTCGTGTTTCTGTCCGTACCCGTGTTTCTGTGTGTACTCGTGTTTCTGTGTGTACTCGTGTTTCTGTGTGTACTCGTGTTTCTGTCCGTACTCGTGTTTCTGTCCGTACCCGTGTTTCTGTGTGTTCCCGTGTTTCTGTGTGTACTCGTGTGTTCCCGTGTTTCTGTCCGTACACGTGTTTCTGTGTGTTCCCGTGTTTCTGTGTGTACCCGTGTTTCTGTCCGTACACGTGTTTCTGTGTGTACCCGTGTTTCTGTGTGTACCCGTGTTTCTGTGCATACACGTGTTTCTGTCCATACACGTGTTTCTGTGTGTACCCGTGTTTCTGTGTGTACCCGTGTTTCTGTGTGTACCCGTGTTTCTGTCCATACACGTGTTTCTGTCCATACACGTGTTTCTGTGTGTTCCCGTGTTTCTGTGTGTACCCGTGTTTCTGTGTGTACCCGTGTGTTCCCGTGTTTCTGTGTGTACCCGTGTTTCTGTCCGTACTCGTGTGTTCCCGTGTTTCTGTGTGTACCCGTGTTTCTGTCCGTACTCGTGTGTTCCCGTGTTTCTGTGTGTACCCGTGTTTCTGTCCGTACTCGTGTGTTCCCGTGTTTCTGTCCGTACTCGTGTTTCTGTCCGTACTCGTGTGTTCCCGTGTTTCTGTGTGTACCCGTGTTTCTGTCCGTACTCGTGTGTTCCCGTGTTTCTGTCCGTACTCGTGTGTTCCCGTGTTTCTGTGTACCCGTGTTTCTGTGTGTACCCGTGTTTCTGTGTGTACCCGTGTTTCTGTGTGTACCCGTGTTTCTGTCCATACACGTGTTTCTGTGTGTACCCGTGTTTCTGTGTGTACCCGTGTTTCTGTGTGTTCCCGTGTTTCTGTCCGTACACGTGTTTCTGTGTGTACCCGTGTTTCTGTCCATACACGTGTTTCTGTGTGTACCCGTGTTTCTGTCCGTACCCGTGTTTCTGTGTGTTCCCGTGTTTCTGTCCGTACCCGTGTTTCTGTCTGTACCCGTGTTTCTGTCTGTACCCGAGTTTTCCTTGTCAACCTTTTGTGTACCCCCATTTACCTGAGAGCTGAACAGGGTGGAGATGTGGTCGAGACTGTAACGCTGGTTGTCTGTGGCGATGAGCTGCAGCACGGTGAACTGTCCTCTCTGGGGTACGCTCAGGTAAACACACACACACAGGCCGGTTGAGGCGGAGAAGGCTAGGCGGAGGCGGTGACCCTGACCCGACAGACGCTTCACCCCTCTGCAGGCCGGCATGTAATCCAACATGTCTGCCTCGAGCAGACAGGCCTGCTCCTACAGGAGAGATATTACAAAGACTTGTTACAGATATTTTATCTAGAAACTGTGAACAGAGAAGAGGAGAGAAGTCTGCTTCCCTCTATAATAGTTATGATTACATTTGGGTTTAATGAACTTCAATAAAAGGTTTTCAAACACTACACTTCCCATGATGCTTTGCCGGAGGACAGTGTGTACGAGAGAGCTTACCCTGACAGACCACATGCGCAGTTTGTGGTCCTGACAGAGGGCGAAGATGAAGGAGTCTTCCTCTAACTCCCTCACACACAGACTGGACACCAGGTCAGCAGGACTGTGATCACCTCGCATCATCGCTGATGGCATCCAACCAGAGAGCCTCTGCATCATAGAGCTCCGCCTCAGCTCCAGCACCGTCACGGGGCCTGCACACACAGAGAGAGAATGAGTGTGTGTTTCAGACGAACTGGCTTCATAGGGTAATCATTTGATCAGCTGTCTTGTACCTGGCGTGTTGTGGGAGGGTAGAGTCACCACCATGATGCCTCCAGTAGGGGGCACCACAGCATAGTGAGCCTCTCCAGACTGACTGAGCCAGGCTGTGGATGTGAAGGGACTTCCTGTCAGTCCCGCTGAGCTGGGGATGATGGCGCTGTGGGCGGAGTCCTGAAGGCTCAGCTTGCCCACATCAGTGAACACAGACTGCATGTGGAGCTCCGTCACCAGCTCCTACACACACACACAAACACATCACGCACACACCAATGTAATTACACATTATAAGTGACATACAAAGTATGTTAGAGAGTCCGTTACTCACACTGCGGTACATGCGTGATGGGTGGGGCAGCACAAGCCTGTGGACACTCTGATTGGTGCAGACAAGGATGATGACATTGTTGAGCGTCTCCTGGATGGCTACGCCCCCCGGCAGCACTGTGCAGTGTATGAACTTGAGCCTGACGGCATTGTTGAGCAGGTTGGTGTCCAGAGACTGCTCCACCAGCTGTACCGTGTCTCCTGACGTGGACCTACACACACACACACACACAGTGTCAGCTCCAAATAAGATTCATTATTAATAAAAAAATAATAATTATACCCAGTTACCTTTAAGAGCCACATAAACACTGACATTCAGATAGGGTGTCTGTGTGTATGTGTGTGTGTGTGTGTGTGTGTGTGTGTGTGTGTGTGTGTGTGTGTATGTAGGCCCTCACCAGTGAATGAATCTGTTGCTGGTGACAGACAGCAGCTTCCCACTCTCCTCATAGTGAAACGCTCCGGCGCTGTCCGGGAACTTCTGCCCCCCGGGGAGAGCAGCAACTTCTGCATGAACAGAGATCAGCTGAGTGTACACCAACAACGGGGATCATGTCGCCGATGTGACAGAAACATGAACCAAAAACATTTACCTAATTAACAAACATTATGATTACTCGTTAGGACCGATCAAACAGCCAATCACAGCCTGCAGTTCAACACTAACCTGCTCACAGGACATTACAACACCTGCAGAGGAGCTCACAGTATACCGAAGTGCCTGCTCAAGGTATACCCATTACCCAGGTATCTAAAGGTTACACCGACCGGCATACCCAGGTATAGGTATACAAAGGTGTATGGAGGTATACACAAGCATAAACGGGTGTAAACAGGTATACACAGACATACCCAGGTGTACAAGGTATAAACATGTATATAAGGTATACACAGGTATACAAATGATTCATACTATTAGTATTCTCTCGGTTACAGCCTCCACACCTGCAGCTCACTAAGGCTAAATCATCAGGATCCTGGTGGGATAGTTCAGGGCTTCTGCCCTTTTCTATCCATAGGGTGGGGGGGTTCAGTTATGTCAGCTGAGGGGGCAGGAGGCAGAGGACTTAAGGTTTACAGGGCACATGCAGACCAAGGCACCAAAATTAAATGAAAAATAAATAAAAGAAAACATTCAAACAAAAAGGAAATGTGCGTTTGTGTCTATGTAAAATGTATATTGTCAATTTGTCTGGGTGTGTGCATGATGTGTGACATATGTTCAGGCAGCATCAGCTGGGAGGAAACTACTGGGTTATGGAGGGTTGAGTTGCTGGGGTTTCTTTGGTCAGTTGCAGGATAAATGACAGGGGGGTGTTGACTGTTTGTTGTGCTTCCATGATGGTTCTCCGGAGGGCAGGGTTGTTTCTGGTAGATGATAGATACTTGGGGGCTATTGCTTGGTGTCTTTGTGCAATGGTTTGTATGCCAGATATGGAATGGATGTAGTGGTTGTTGATGTAGAATGGAAGTCTATGGGCCAGTTTCAGTGCTTTGTTTTGTATAATCTGCAGGTGTTGGAGTTGATGCAGCTCACTTCACAGAGCTGTCAGCCAATCAGCAGAGAGTATTTCTTACATGACAAATAAATAATCGTCACTGATATAAATATGAGTAATAAATGGTCTTAAGGTCCAATGTGTAAGTGAAGTTTTACGCCGATTACTGATCTTTAGAAACCTGAAAACAGGAAGCAACAGGTAAACAACCCTAACTGTTAGCTTTAGGTTTGACAGAGGAACAACCGGCTAATTGCAACTAAAGACATAACCTACCACCTGAGCAAAGGCAGTAGGTATATAACCGGAAACACGCCGCGTGCCTTTATTTGACAGATCTTTCCCGGGCCCGGTACGTGACGCTCCACGCTAACCTCACGCTGCTGTGTTAGCCTGCTAGCTGCAGGTAGCATGCGCTAGCTCAAACCCTGCGTTATAACCCTGCGTCATGACGTCTTTATATGAAAGTAGACGGAGGTGAGAGTCGGGAACATGCCGGGATCTTACCTAGGTTAACGGTGACTTCTCTGAAGCGCGGCAAAGTTTCCCTCTCAAAGCCGCAGATCTCTATGAAGCTGCGCTCCAACACCGCCGCCATCTTTCCTTCTTCCCCCGTGGAGCCGTGACGTCAGAGGACACTGACCGCGCGCTGTGCCTTCAAACATTTAAAGAGACAGGACACTCCAAATAAAAGGTGATTAAAGCTCCTTCTAAAAAAAATATAATCATACTCTCTGATACTCCTTGTAACTGTCTCTCATGTTTAGTTTTTGTTTGTCCAACCTTTTATTATTGTAGTTCCGTTCTGCAGTCATTGAGGCGGAACTAATTATTATTGATTGTTCGCTTGTAGCAGTTTTGCCGATGCACCTTGACAGACGTGACACAGAATGAAGAGCGGAATAAAACTTAAGAAGTTAACACACATAAAAAGATAAATTTAAGGAGAGTAAAGAAGAAGAAGAGCGGTCCGGGATTAGCCCCTCTTAGATAATAAGCCGCCTACGAGGTATGTGTGAGTTTTACTGCTTTGTTTAAGTATGTAAATTAGCGATGACACGCGGGAATTGTTATGCTAATTAGTTTGTATGAAAGTGTGTTATCTACGTTGTCTAAGTGTAAACTCTTTGATTTCCTTTCTCAATCTCAGTTCTCACGGGTTGGTCTGGAGGACTAAATAAACCTTGTATTTTAATCAAGACCTCGTGATTTGTGTTGTTATCTGAGCTACACTCCTCACTTTACATTCTGGCTCTTTCAGGCTGCTCTGTTATTTTAATACTTAATTACATTCTTTGCGTAGGCTACGCAAACACAGGAACGAATTTAGTTTATTTACTTTTTCTATCTCCTTTATTGATACCTACTTTTAAAGGTCCAATCAGTGAGATGTGTAGTGAGTGAAATGATAAAGTGAGCTTACTATATGATCAGACCTTAAGGAAACATGCTATGTTGAAGTGCTGGCTTCTCTGACAACAATGCAGCAGCCAGTATGTCCTCCTTCTAACTTTAGATTCTGGTCCTGAATGCTCTGGATTTGTTTGGACCAGAGAAGGTAGGCACTTTTAAGGCACCCCCACACGGCCGTTTTGGACGCCCCTCTGTTTGCCAGATATGAGAGCAGTTATGAGGTCAACAGGTGTTGCAGCGATGGAAGCGGGCAAGAGAAGTGGTTCAGATAGAAGTGATTGTACCCGACCTAAAAAGCCTCTGCATGTTTCTAATAAGCTCCACGAGCAGAAACGTGATCAAACTAGGATCAATATTGGAGATGCTTTTGAAAAATGAAGAGAGGTTAGAACACAGAAAGGTTTACAGACCGATGCAGAGCTGGATAAACACTGAAGCTTCAGTGTCCACCACATGGTGACCTGCGTGAGCACTGACTCTAGAGAGGTGGGGGGGGGACGTTGCCTAAACTAAAGTAAAAATGAAATACTAAATTCAGAACAAGAACAGAAATATAATATTAAAGTCACAGAGCTGACAGTTTAATATAAAGTGTAGAAACATCAACACAGTTTAACATTTAAATACAAGTAAAAAATGATCTCCCTCCACTGGCTCCCAGTTACTACTCGTATCAAATTTAAAACTTCACCCGTTGAAACATTAAAACAAACAGTACTTTTCAGACTCAGAAATACAAAGATTTCCCATCGCAGGGGAAAATGAGCGAGGGATACACGACCATTCAAAAATACTACCAGGTTTCTAATGATACAAAGCTTAATGCAAATGGATGAAGTATTCCTTTAACTTATCCAGGTCTACACTCTCTCCCGCCCACTACGCTTTGCCAATGAAAGGCGTCTGATCCAACCTTCACAACAGGGTCCTAAGTCTCTGACTAGACTCTTCTCCTCTGTCGCCCCCCGGTGGTGGAATGAACTTCCAAACTCCATTCGATCTGCAGAGTCCCTCTGCACCTTTAAGAAAAAGCTAAAGACCCAGCTCCTTCATGAATACCTACTAACTTAATGGAGGATGGTCTCCATATTATTGATGATGATGATGGTTTTTGTTTGATAACGATGACTTATAAGATGGTTTCTATACTGATTAGAGCTCTCAAGAACTGCCGTTGATGTTGTGCTTTGCCTCTGTGCAATACCTTTCAGCACCTGTGTCCAATCGGACTCAAAGCTGATCGTTTACTCTTAGTGACATTGTTCCCTTTTTTCTAGATCCTTGCTTGTGTTGTACTTACTCTCTGATGTACGTCGCTTTGGATAAAAGCGTCTGATAAGTGAATTGTAGAATTGTAGGATGTTTACTGGTGATCACAGATCACTTCTGAATATAAGAAATATAACAGGGCTGTATGCGCTCTCTTTCGCTCTGAGGGGTTCTTTAACTTCTTACGAAACATTCAGCCCCCATATTTCCCCTCTATCCGGTGTGTGTGTGTGTGTGTGTGTGTGTGTGTGTGTGTGTGTGTGTGTGTGTGTGTGTGTGTGTGTGTGTGTGTGTGTGTGTGTGTGTGTGTGTGTGTGTGTGTGTGTGTGTGTGTGTGTGTGTGTGTGTGTGTGAATCAGATGAATAGGAGCTGTGTAGTCAGTGTTTTTCACTTGAATAGTCTGTACTTTTCAACAATTCAACTCTTTGTCTCCTTCTCTTTGTCAGAGAGAGTGTGTGTGTATGTGTGTGTGTGTGTGTGTGTGTGTGTGCGTGTGCGTGTGCGTGTGCGTGTGCGTGTGTGTTAAAGTGGTTGATGATGCTTTCACTGTTTCCAGGAACAGACCATGATGTTCTGAAGAAGACATTTGGACAACAGGAAGTTTGAGTGTGTGTGTGTGTGTGTGTGTGTGTGTGTGTGTGTGTGTGTGTGTGTGTGTGTCTGTGTGTGTAAATGAAAACAGAGAGCTGGCTGATGGTGAAGCAGAGCCATTTAGAGCTGCAGTCGCAGCAACAGTATCAAAAACGCCCAGAAATGTTAAAGAAAAAAACCCATCTCTGTTTCCGTAGCAACAGTCACAAAGTGGGATGGTGCCTTTAGCAGGGTGTGGCCAACATGTAAGACAGGATACTGTGGGGGTCGAACCCTGCAGATATAAGACTCTGGATGAAGTGATGTTAAAGTCAGAGCAGAGAGAAAGGGAGTGGCAGACCACTGAAGACAGACAGACAGACAGACTGAGAGACTTAGAGACAGACGGACAGGTATCAGGACAGGTGAAACGGTTGAGGACAGACGGCTGAAGGATGTCATTGTTTGAGTTCTGGAGGAAGAGAAAGGAGCGAGGAGACATTCTGCAGAGGAGCAGAGAGAGGAGCCTCTCTCCATCACAGCTGTGAGTATGCATGCGTGTGTGTGTGTGTGTGTGTGTAAGTAGTACACTCCTGACTAGAGACACATGCGTGAGGGAGAGAGGGAGACTTTAGATGTGTGTGTGTGTGTATTATGGCGTGCGGAATGGTTCATCACATGCACACTGCACATACGCACGTGCGTGTGATTATTTCATAAAAGTCCCACGCGTATGTTGCGACCTAGAAATATTTGTATGCAATTCAGTTTGACAGAAGAAAGCACACTACACTATAAGTTAGAAAGTACTGTATATACCAGTAATATTATTTCACATTTGTTTAATTTGTTAATTAAAAAAACATACAGGTACTATAATTTCATGTTAGTTTACACAGAAATTAAAAAGTTGTTATGAAGTCTTTTAATTTTATGTTTTGATGACATCATCGGCCTGCTTGCAGAGGTGACATAAATGGTCGTGGTCAAAGGATGAATGCGCATGTATGCCGTTTTTGTTGTGAGGACCCGATGCTTCTTAAGAAAGATAATCATAAAAAAATACAGCACCGGGAAGAATAAAGTTCCCAAACGGAACACCTTTACTACCACAAGATACGTGTGTGTGTGTGTGTGTGTGTGTGTGTGTGTGGTGTGTGTGTGTGTGTGTGTGTGTGTGTGTGTGTGTGTGTGTGTGTGTGTGTGTGTGTGTGTGTGTGTGTGTGTGTGTGTGTGTGTGTGTGTGTGTGTGTGTGTGTGTGTGTGTGTGTGTGTGTGTGTGTGTGTGTGTGTGTGTGTGTGTGTGTGTGTGTGTGTGTGTGTGTGTGTGTGTGTGTGTGTGTGTGTGTGTGTGTGTGTGTGTGCGCCGAGTACAAATAGATACATGCAGTAATATGATGTACTGTAAATGCACAAAGAGAGAGAGAGAGAGGACCTCAAGGTGCCAGTTAACCTATAGCTGCATAACTAAGAGCTGGTCTACACCAGCACCAGCCCTAACTATAAGATTTATCACAAAGGAAAGTTTTAAGTCTTAAAAATACAGAGTGCGTCTGCCTCCCGTACCCCGGCTGGAAGATGATTCCAAAGGAGAGAAGCCTGATAACTGAAGGCTTTACCTCTCATAGTACATTTAGAGCAGTGGTGTCCAAACTTTTTTTCTTGCAGGCCAAAATTGTCGTGTTAGAATCGCTCGCGGGCCACAGTTTTTTTTTTTTTTTTTTTTTTAATATAGTTGAAAAAATAGTAAGGCTTTGTAGATCACAATCAAAAGACTCGCTAAATAAACCCTTTAATAAAAGGAAATCAAATATTTTGATTTCTTCGTTCCACTTTATTTGTTTTTTTCTCAGAATCAAGCTTTCTGCCGCTTGTTTGCAAAAACTTCGCGTAAGTTTTTTTTCTTAGTTTACAAAAAAATGTGGAAAATAGTAAAAGCTGTAGATTTAAAAAAACAACAACATGTTACTGTACATTTTCTATTTTAGGAATATTGTTCAGCCTGTGTTAACATGAAAAAGAAAAATAAGATAATGTGCCAATCTTTTGGTCCCAGGGAGACCCCTTCTCCAACCTTCTGTTACTGAGTCTGTTCAGCATACATTGATAAGATGCTGTCTCAGTCATCGCACTAACCCATTCTTTCACATGTGGGGCCTGTGATGTTTTCCAGTGTCTTACAATAACTCGACAGGCTGTTATTGTACCCACCCTGATCACACAGAATTCACCCTTGGATATGTTAGGTATCTGAGATCGGTCTCCCAGTAAACATAACACTGGATTAAAAGGAATTTCTGACTTAAACCAACTGCTTAATATATAAATGACCTGAGTCCAGAGAGGTCTGACCAAACTACACTCCCACAAACAATGCAGGAAAGTTCCTGTTTCAGTTTGGCATTTCCAACACAAGTTATCACTCAACAGTTTCATTCTATGAAGTCTGGATGGTGTGTGATAAAATCTATGTATATCCTTATACTGTGTGAGCTTACCCTGAGCCTCTCTCACATATTTACCACAATCTACCACAATTTTATTCCATTTATCACAGTCAATCTGATCTTCAATGTCCTTCTGCCAAATCATTTTCACATGTACAGAAAAATTACACAGAGAAGAGTTAACGATCTTATAAAATTGTGAGGCATTGCGTTTTTCTGGTTGAAGTTTCATATATTTTATAACATCATTGTCTGTAACATCGTAATGACTAGACATAATGCAGCTCCTTATCTGTAAATACTTCCAGAAATGGCCTTTACCCACCAGGTTAAATCTCTCCATAAGATTATAAAACAGAAACACACCATCTTTAAATAAGTCCTCAATAGTGCTTAAACCTCTTGAATGCCACTGTTTCCAATACACAGTTTTTTTTCCAATGCTAATACCAGAATTATACCAAAGTGATGAATATTTCTGTCTAGTATGTGTTAGTTTAAACATTTTGTGCATTCTGATCCACACATCTCTTGAATGCAGAAGAACATGGTTTGTGACGTTCAACACCTTTGGAGAAAACATCTCCAAAGGTTTGAATGGTGAACAAAGCTTATTTTCAATATCCATCCAAGCTGTTTTAACTTCTGTCGCACTCCAATATTATCAGTATTAACAGTAGCTCAGTCTGTAGGGACTTGGGTTGGGAACCGGAGGGTCGCCGGTTCAAGTCCTGAGCACTGCCGAGGTGCCCTTCAGCAAGGCACCAAACTCCCTCCCCACCACCATCTCAGGAGCGCCCACTGTGGGACATCTCTCCCTTAGTGCATGTCCTGTTTGTGTGCATGTGTGTGTATATTTCAGCCTATGTGTGTGTTGCATGACTACAGAGTGTAAAAACTGAAATTTCCCCTTGCGGGGATCAATAAAAGTAAATCTGAAGTACCTCTAAAAAGATGATGAACAGTAACGGACTCACCAGCCCTTGGCGTGTGTGGCGTCAGCTCAAAAAATGGGGACACCACCCCGTTTGTCATTATTGCCGCTTTAGGTTCTTTATACACTATTTTGACCCAATTGATAAAATTGGAGTTAAAGCCGAAATGAGACAAGGTAGACAACAAAAATTGCCATTCCACCTTATCAAAGGCTTTCTCTGCATCGAGAGAAATGGCCGCGATTGGGGTATTTTCAAATTGACTCAGCCACATTAAGTGTAATAATAGTCTAACATTGTCAGTTGAGGACCTATTCTTCATAAAACCCACTTGGTTGAGGTGGATGATGTTCGGCAACACCCATTGCAAACGTGTGGCCAAAACTTTAGTCAAAATTTTACATTCAAGATTTAGCAAGCTAATAGGTCTAAAATTAGCAGGGTCTGTTGCATCTTTACCTGATTTAGGAATCAGAGAGATCACAGCTTCATTGACAGTTGAGGCTAATTGTCCCTTATCGAACATCTCCTGATATACTCTTTGTAATATTGGAGCAAAAATATCTATGAAAGCTTTATAATATTCTACCAGGAGTCCGTCATAACCAGGTGACTTCCCATTTTCCATTGAGGAGATTGCCTTCCTTATTTCATCCTCTGATATAGGTGACTCAAGTACATCGGCTTCCTCAGGTTGTAGCTTGGGCACATCTATTTTAGAGAGAAACTGTTCTATATCTTCTCTTGCAGTGTTGGAAGTTACAGACGATGTGTACAATCTTTCGTAGTATTGTTGAAATACTCTATTTATATCTTTATTCGAGAAGAATTGTTTATCACCCTGATTTACTGGTATTGTATTAGCAACTGTTTTTTCCTTCACCTGTCTAGCCAGCAGTTTAGCAGTTTTTTCTCCACCTTCATAAAAACTTGTTCTTAATCTATAAAGAGCATATTGTGCTTTTTTGTTATAAATCTTGTGTAATTGAAATTTGAGCTTGCAGAGCTCTTGAAATTGTTCATCAGAGAAATGTTTAGACAATTTTAGCTCTTTATTCTTTATATCCTTTTCCAAGATCTTAATTCTGCTCAGATTCTCTTTTTTCTTTTTGGCAGCATGTGCAATAAATTTACCCCTTATGTCCGCTTTTGAAGCTTCCCACACCGTTGCAATTTCCTCTGTACTACCAATGTTGATTTCAAAGAAAAATTTTAAGTCTTTCTCCAAAGCTTCCTTAAAGATTGGGTCTAACATTAATGAGGTATTCAACCTCCACCTGCCTCTTTTCTCAGTATTTAAGTTTGCCTTGACAAGTAAGTCAACCGGTGCGTGGTCTGAGATAGTTATTGCATTTATAACACAGCTAGCTACATTATCTGTTAAAGAAGAGCTTATTAGAAAAAAGTCTATCCTGGAGTATGTTTTGTGACAGTGTGAGAAAAAGGTATAGTCACGCATAGCTGGATTAGTTAACCTCCATATGTCTGTTAGTCCTACATCACTTCTCAACATATGCAGAGCTCCTCTCCTTAGTCAGGAGAGGAGCTCTGCGTGAACTCCTATCCAAAAAAGGATCCACAACTTCATTAAAGTCACTGGCCAGAATAATTTGGCCGTCAGTGTCTCCCAATATCTTATTAACCTGATGATAAAAATTGGGATCCCCCTTGTTGGGTGCGTAAATATTACACAAGACCACCTTCATTCCCTCTAGTATGGCCTCAACACACACAATCCTTCCTTCTGTATCTTTAACTTGCTTTGTAAGGATGAAGCTGACGTTCTTATGAATTAAAACCAGTACAGGTCTATGTGGTGTTTCAGGTCTATGTGGTGTTTCAGGTCTATGTGGTGTTTCAGGTCTATGTGGTGTTTCAGGTCTATCTCGTGTTACAGGTCTATATCGTGTTACAGGTCTACATCGTGTTACAGGTCTATATCGTGTTACAGGTCTACATCGTGTTACAGGTCTACATCGTGTTACAGGTCTATATCGTGTTACAGGTCTACATCGTGTTACAGGTCTATATCGTGTTACAGGTCTACATCGTGTTACAGGTCTATATCGTGTTACAGGTCTACATCGTGTTACAGGTCTACATCGTGTTACAGGTCTACGTCGTGTTTCAGGTCTACATCGTGTTACAGGTCTACATCGTGTTACAGGTCTACGTCGTGTTTCAGGTCTATGTGGTGTTTCAGGTCTATCTCGTGTTACAGGTCTACGTCGTGTTTCAGGTCTATGTGGTGTTTCAGGTCTATCTTGTGTTACAGGTCTACGTCGTGTTTCAGGTCTATGTCATGTTTCAGGTCTACGTCGTGTTACAGGTCTATATCGTGTTACAGGTCTACATCGTGTTACAGGTCTATGTGGTGTTTCAGGTCTATGTGGTGTTACAGGTCTACATCGTGTTACAGGTCTATGTCGTGTTTCAGGTCTATCTCGTGTTACAGGTCTACGTCGTGTTTCAGGTCTATGTGGTGTTACAGATCTATGTCATGTTACAGGTCTATGTGGTGTTTCAAGTCCTGTTACAGGTTTATGTGGTGTTTCAGGTCCTGTTTCAGGTCTATGTCGTGTTATAAGTCTATGGTTATTTTTCTAGTTCATATTGTAAACACCAGGATCTGCCTTCCCCTCGTCCCTCCACAGGGAGCGGTTGCTAGGTGACGTTGGAATTCGGGCAGCGCTAGGTGATGGCAGGCTGGCCTCTCTGCTGCCCCCTGTGGGTACGGAGGTGTTCAGACACTTCACAGCAACCTCAGCAGAGGGGAGCAAACGACACCCTGACACTGAGGACGAGAGAGACCAGAGCAACCAGGTACAAACAGGACTTATTATTTAAATTATTACTGTAATTGTTATGGATTATTTTTTTTATTTTATTGTTCTGCACAGAAAGCATTAGCTCTCTCTAAAGGTGTATCAGTGATTAAAATAAATGATGGTTTAATTAAAAACTCCCTTATTATAAAAACGCTCAGCAGGTTTTCAGAACATGTTTACCATCTCATTAGATGGTGGAGCCAGCTCTGCACAGATTGTTGTGTTGGAGGATTTGATTGTTTATGG